>NW_006295185.1:1761967-1788178 GCF_000327345.1 Myotis davidii | reverse complement strand
TATTTAATAATTAAATATTATTAAAATTTTGCTATAATTCACTTATACTTTATAATGATAAATTTTTAAACTTTATAAAAGTGAAATATTTTTACTTATAAAAATTAAAAAGTTAAAACATATAAAACATTTTATTTGTTTGTTTGTTTATTATTTATTTATTTATTTCCTCACCCAAGAACATTATCATTGAATTTTAGGGGGAGGAGAAGGGAGAGAAGGAGAGAAAGGGAGGGAGAAACATCAATATGAGAGAGAAGTATTGATCAGTTGCCTCCTGACAGCTCCCAACTGCGGCGAGGGATTGAACCTGCAACCTAGGAAATGAACCCAACCCAGCCCTACTGACTGAGCCACCCAGCCCAGGGCTAAAACATTTTAAAAAGTGTTTTAGTACTTATTTAAAATGCCCTTTAAAATTATAATGTAAATCTACTTCTTCAAAGATACATTTTCAACATAACACTTCCCAAAACCTTACTCTGCTTTCCAGATCTTAGACTTTTACATGTAGAAGTGATATAACAGATATGAGATAACCTAGCCCAGTCCTCTTTGTTTACAGATGGTCCTGGGAGCTAGAGTGACTTAGTTGGCAGTTATTCTCCCTGAACTCTCTGTTTCACTCCTTTTCTACTGGGATGCTCCTTTTATGAGGGGTCTTTGCAGAAGTCACCTTTCACAAATCAGACTTTCTCTCTCTCTCTCTCACTCTCTCTCCCTCTCTTGCTCTCTCTCTCCTAATTCTCTCCACATTTGTGAGTTGTAGGCCACTTTCCTAGATAACTTGATTTCTTGGTAACTATATTAATTTGCATTTGCCAGCCCATAACCTATTTCAGTTGAGTCTCAAATTGTGAACAGTTTTGATGGAGATAAACTTTCTCCCCCCCACCAAAAAAGAATGATAAAATCAATGTGATTATAAATGATTCATCAGCTGTTCAGAGCAAGGATTTGGTATTTGTAGCAGACAGCTGCCTTCTTAACAGCAATGAACGTGTCAAATGACGAGAAGTTTCATTTCTTTTTTCTTGCTAGGAGCAAAATGAAATTCACTTTCCCTTTAGCAATTGAGGTTGATGGTTGTATTTACATCTGTATTTGAAATCAGGCAGTGGCAAAAGTTAGAGTTCCTTTATTTTATCCTCATTGGTCCATCTAAGAATACTTAACTATAAATGACTTGATAAGGATGCTTTGTTTAGGTCCAATACATAAGTTTCTGACACTTGAGTGCAAATAGTAATTTCTAATTGCATCATCTCTAACTCATTTGGGGAGCACACAGTAGGAAAGATTATAATAACAAATGCTTTTGTAAATTGAATAATTACCTGCTAACTTACTTGTATGTTTTCTAATCTGAGTTGTCATCTATCACCTGAAATTAATTTTGATTCTCCACATTGCCTTCAAGGCTTAATTGGTTTTAAGAAAAAGTCCAGGCAGAGCTTTATATAAATAAAGGGAAATGCCCACAGCAGATACAATAAATGTTTTAATGTATAAAATAAAATACTGGAACCAATTTTGGACTATGAGATAAAGCAATCAGTGGTAGAATCTTAATTATATACATCTTTTCAAAAGTTTATTCTCCTTTGATAATGGCTTAAAAGTATGAGACAAATGCTATCTGTTTGGCAAAGCTCTGGGTACCAACCAGCACTTTATGGGTCCCCGATGATCTGTTGGTGGAAAAAGGGCAGTTTGTCTTCCTTCCATTCGGTATATAGTAATTCCATACCTGCTCTGTGCAGAGTGCTACCTTGGCTATGGTGACAGAGAAGGTGATCCAGCCCAGCACTCTGCACAGAGCAAAAGAGTGGTCTCAAGTCTTTGATTTCTGAAACACAATCTTTAGAATAGGAGGAGGCCTAAATTCAGTGGCAGATCTGAGTTCTAGCCACAATTTCACTATCTTTGGGTGATTTAACCTTGCCCAAATCACCTAGTCTCTGTCTTCCCATAATTGTGAAATGGGGTGATTGCCCTGCCAACCTCTTAAATAGTTTTGATAGTGAGTGCTTGATTGTATTTTGTAAACAGAGCATTACTGGCTTCCTGAGCAGGCTGATTCTTGCTGAATTTCCCTTTCTCTTTGGCTGGGTATGTGGCTTTGCTACGTGGCAGAAACCACCAGAGGATGATTGGCCAACTCCTTCAAGTTGGCAGGAGGATTTGGCTAGGGTGATTCCTAATGGCTGTTAGTCCTGCCAAAGTGCTGGATCAACCAAGTTGTGGTCTAGTACTGGTTTGGGGCTGAAGCAAAGCCTGTGCATTATTCACCACCCCCAGAAACATCCTACTGACTGGGGGGTGCCGTTTCATTCTTGAAACATTTTGGATGTGGGAGAAGGGATATGCTTCTTTTTTGTTTCTGTTTCTTTCTCAAGAGATTTTTCCCTAACTTCCTTGCAGGTATCTTTTTACTCTTCAAATAAAGAAGGATTTGGCTGTAGGAAGGCTTCCATGCAGTGACAACTGTACAGCATTGATGGTATCTCACATCTTACAATGTAAGTAGCAAATGTTGGCTTTGGGGCATATCGACCAGGCAGAGAACCAAGTAAAGGAGCTGAACACCCTCAGCGTGCCCACCATTATGTTAGGAGAGAAAGCCTAGATAAAATATATGAAAACAGCATGATCCAGTAGAAAGAGGCTGTCATTATAGTCATGGAAATTTAGATTCAAATACTGTCTCTACTACATTGTAACTGTTGTATGTAGCCTTGAGTAAAGCCCTCTCACCTGACTGTGCCTGAGATTCTTAGAGTTTAAAATAGTGACAAAACTATGTTGTCACAAAGTGGTTGTGTTTATGTAGATTAAAAGTAAAGGCTGATTTTCTTCTGTCTGGGTCAAACTTTCCCCTCCCACTGCCTGGGGCTTACTGTCCAGGAACTGGTTTGGAGTAATCCAGGCATGGACTTTGCCAGGCAGGCCTCACTCTCTCTGCTTGCCCCAGGATACATTTCTGCTATGTGCTTTCTGTGGCACATTGTCAGGTTTGATGTGATTTCTGTGTTGCTCTGTATCATGATTACAGAGAACAAAGCACAGAGTATATCAGGTAGAGAGAGGCTAAAAAGGAAAAAGGCCCCAGGCATCTGTTAGAGCTCTCCATCTACTAAGCTAAGTAGTTGGATTAGGCTGAATAATGAAGGCAAGGAGAAAGAGCCTGGGAAACAGTGGGGGGCATGCTTGGGAGGGGCAGACCAGGCTGCTCAGAATAGGAGGAGGGCAGGGTTGAGGCAACTAGAGATAGCATTTCTTCTTCTAGGGCTGGATGTGCTTTCTCTTTGAGAGAGACCTTCCAAGAATAGTCTGTTCCTTACCATTCCTGCAGGATCATACATTCATTTTTTGTTTGTTTCAGAAGTTCATCTGTTTGCCTCTATTCCTTACATCATGACAGTCCATAATGGGTAGATTTCTGTTCTCACTGGGAACTTCAAAATGAAGTGCTTGGATAGGGACAGTTTCTGAATCAGTATTTATCAGTCAGTGACTTCTGACTGGGATAGGTAATGACAGCCCCAGGATCTCAGGAAGGCAGTGAGCAGTGAGGGCAATAGTAATCAGTGAGGGCAATAGGAAGGCTTATGGAGGATGTGGCCTTTGTGCTGGTTCTTAAAGGGACACATAGGTATTGGATAGGTAGTAATAAGAAGAGGAAAGAGCATGGAAAAAATGGTAGTAGGACAAGAAGTCATGTATATAGAGGATGCAACTCAAGTAAAGCTCAAGCATAGGGTCTGTTTAGGAGAGGTGGCAGAAAGGGCCTTGAATGTCAAGGATACTAACAGTATGTTCACTATTGTGCTTTGCTTGGCGGGGGTCACAGGGTAAGGCAAATAGGGAAAACAATGTTGAGAGACATCCTTCTCCATTAACTATTAAGGTAGCAATCAGGGGATTGAAGCTCAGTGACAGACTCTAATGGGGGAGCCCAGTGTCATTCTTAATGGTTCAGCATTATAGATTTGGGCATTCCCTAGTGGCCATTTCAGGCATAGCATGGAACACTTCAGCTTTTGTCAATAGATGCTGTTTCCGTAGAAAAAGGCTAAAGTTTCAAGGAGTCAGCTCTTTACAATCCATCCATGTCAGACAATTTCACTGGATGCTTGGGCAATAAGCAGAACACAACCAGATTTCTCAGTCATTTGCTAATTTATTAATTCATCCAATATTTATGTTCTACACATTCAAGAATCTCCATATTCTGACCTCATCACTTAAGTCTCTCTTACACAACCTTCTGGCTCTAGCCAGACACTCCCTCCCAAACACAATCTGTACATTTCAAATGAAGCCTCATTTTTATGAATGCCTTTAGTTACTCTTCTTTGTCATTTATTCAACAAAAATTTCTTGAGTACCTACTACATGCCAGGTACTGTTAGAGGCACTGGGAACATAGCAGTAAACTAAGCAGACAATAATTCTTGCCTTTGTAGAACTCACATTTTGGCAGTGGAAGAGAATCAGACAATAACCAAAATAAGGAAATATGTTATGCATATTAAAAGGTGATAAAAATGCAGGAGAAAATAAAGTATGAAAAGGAGATGGGGAAATCTGGGGGTGGGTACTTATTTTTTCAATAAAGTGGTCAGGATAGGATTCACTATGAAGGTGACAGTTGAACAAAGAATTAAAGGAAGCGAGAGAGGAAGCCATGTAGAAACCGGGTGGAAGGAACATGCTGGAATGTTCAAGAAATATCAAGCAGACTTTGTGGCTGCCTGGAACTGAGAGAGGGAGAGAATAATCATGGGGTACTTTAAAAGCATGTTAAGACCTAGTACATGACTCTGAGATGGGAAGCCATCAAAGCATTAAAGCAGAGGAGTGAAATGATGTGAACTAGATTTTTAACAAGATCATCTTGGCTGCTATGGTAAAAATAGAAACTTGTAATGAGTAGTAAATAAGCCATAGAATTCTAACACACAGTATAATTAATAGAGACCATAAATTGTACTATAATTATGTAATGTGATAATATTGCTACACCAATCATATTACAATATATAAGTATATGAAAGTAATAGCCTGTACACCTTAAATTTATGCAATGTTACATGTCAAATTTATTCAATAAAAAGGGAAAGAAAATGGAAATTTGTGAAGGAATGGTGGAAGTGGGGAAACCAGATAAGAGACTATTGCAGAAGAGAGGGATAATGGTAGCTTGGACCCGCGTGGTAACAGTGAAGGTGCTCATAACATTTGTTACCTTCTGTTATTGATGATATTTACTCATTTATATGTCATAGATCTCTTCCTAGATTGTCATAGTCTTACATTGAGAGAAAAACAAGAAGTCTCACGTGTTCTTATGTTTTCCATAGGGTCAATATAGGGTGCTACAACTCTGAATTTACAGAGTTGTGCAACCATTAGCACAATCTAGTTTTAGAACGTTTCTATCGTGCCAAAAGATATCTCTCATGCTAATTTTCACTCACTCATTGTTCTCATGCTCAACCTCTGCAACCACTAACTTACTTTATGTTTAAATATATTTGCCTTTTCTGGACATTTCATGTAATTGGAATGATAAAATATGCAGTCTTTTTTTATCTGTCTTTTTTCACTCAGCATAATGTTTTTTAAATTCATGTATGTTCTAGCATGAATCACAGCAGTTTATTTCTTTCTATTGCTGAGTAGTATTTCATTTTATGGATATATCACATTTTATTTATCTATTTACCTGGTCATGGACATTTGGATTGTTTGTAGTTTAACTAATATGAATAATGTTTTGAACATTCATGTGGACACATGTTTTTATTTCTCTTGGGTAGATTCCTGGGAGTGCAATTGATTGTTTCATCTTATAGTAATTTATGATTACATTTTAAGATACTGCCAAAATGTTCTTCAAATTATGACAATATAATCAGAAATGTATGTGGTTTCCAATTTCTCCACATCTTCTTCAGTACTTGGTGGTGTCTATTTTTTGTTATTATTGCCATTCTAGTGGATATGAAGAGGTAACTCATTGTAATTATAATTAGCATTTTTATTGACTAATGATGTTGAGCATCTTTACATCTGCTCATTAACAATATCTGTTTCTTTTGTTAAAATGCCTATTCAAATCTTTGCCCATTTAAAATAGATTGTGTTCTTATTGAATTTTAAAAGATTTTTATATATTCTGATTAAAATTCTTTGAGATATATAATTTTCTATTTTCTCCCAATCTGTGGCTTGACTTTTCATTTTCTTGATGCTGTCTTTTTTAGTGGAACAGTTTTTAATTTCGATGGAATTCTACTTTCTCAATATGTTTTAATGGATCATGCTTTTGGTGTAATATCTAAGAACCATTTGCCTAACCTAAGGTCACAAAGATTTTCTCTTAAGTTTTCTTCTAGAACTTTTATAGGTTTACCTCTTAGGTTTAGGTCTATGATTTATTTTGAATTATTTTTGTATGCTTACATGGTATATGTTGAGAGATAGGAATCTAACTTCATTTTTTTTCTTTTTGCATTTGGATGTCTAGTCATCCTATTTGTTGAAAAGACTATTATTATTTTTCCATTAAATTGTCTGGACAACTTTGTCAAAAACCAATTGTCAATTAAATGTAAGGGCTTATTTCTGTATTTTCAACTATGTTCCATTAATATATATGTTCTATACTGTATTATTTATATGCCCTATTCTCTTATTCATTCCTATACTATTTTATTTATTGTAGCTTTGTATTAAGCTTTGAAATGGGGATGTGTACATCCTCCAGCTTTGTTCTTTTACAAAATTGTTTTGTTATTTTACATCCTGTGCATTTCCATGTAAATTTTAAGATCATTTGCTAATTTCTACAAAATGCTGGTGGGGATTACATTGAATTTGTGCATCAATTTTGGAAGAATTAAAATTTTTACAATGCCGAGTCTTCTAATCCATGAACCAGAAATGTCAGTTTATACAGATCTCTTAGAAATTTCTCTTGGCAATGTTTTGTACTTTTCAGTATATAAGTCTTATACATATTTTGTTAAATTTATTCCCAAGTATTTTATTCTTTATATATGTTATTGTAAATGACATTGTTTTCCTAGTTTCGTTTTTTTGAATTGGTTGGTTGCTAGTATATGCAAATATAATGATGTTTTGTATATTGATCTTCTATTTTGCTACCTTGCTGAACTCATACATTAGTTCTAGTAGAGTATTTTTGTGGGGATTCTTTAGGATTTTCTACACACAGGACCATGTTGACAATAAGTAAAGACAGTTTTATTTCTTTATTTTCAGTACAAATATTTTTTATTTCTTTTTGTTGCCTGATTGCGCTGACTAGATCCACCAGTACAATGTTGGGTAGAAGTCTCAAGAGTAGACATCCTTGTCTTGTTCCTGGTCTTAAAGGAGAGCATTCATTTTCACACCATTTAGTGTAATTATAATGTTAGCTGTAGATTTTTAATTGTTAACTTATTTCAGGTTTAAGAAGCCCCCTTCTATTTCTTGTTTGTTGAACTTTTTTTAAATCATGTATTGGTGTTGGGTTTTGCCCAATGCTTTTACTGCATCTATTAAAATGATAATGTATTTTTGTCCTTTATCCTTTTAACATAGTATGTTACATTAATTAATCTTAACATGTGGAACTGATCTTGCAATCTTGGGATAGATCCCCCTTGGTAAAGATGTGCAATCTTTTTATAATCTTTTTTATATGTTGCTGAATTCATTTTACTGATGTTTTGTTGAGGATATTTGCCTCTGTATCCATGAGAGTTATTGATCTATGTGTAGTTTTTTTTTTGTTTTTCTTGTGATACCTTTGTCTGGTTTTGGTATCAGAGTAATACTGGCCTCATAGAATGAGTTAATAAGTATTCGTTCATTTATTTTCTGGAAGAGTTTGTGAAGAATTGGTATTTATATCTTTTTTGAATATTTGATATAATTACTCAGTGAGACAATATGTGCCTTATTGATTTTTAAAGAGATTTGTACATTTATCAGTTTTGGTAATAAATAAATAAAGTCATTGATTTGGTCTTTTGAAAAACTTGTTAGGGATTTTCATTGTAATGTGATTTTGAAATACACATACACATATACCTCACCTGTCTAAAAATGAGTATGCCTTCTGTCTAAAACACAATAGAAAGCCAAGACAAAAAAGAAAATAATAACTTCCTAGCACCCAGTATGGGTGCCCCCATGTCCATGTATTTTATCAAATAGGAGAACACCACAGGGTTCCATTGAAAATCTATTTATTCTTATAATTCATAAACTGCTAACAGGTTTGAATATCTGTATTCCAATTTTTAAATGTTACAATGTGAATTTTAATTGGAAGATTAGTTTTGGGTTCCCATTTTATGGCAGATTAGAAGTCACAGAATCGAACCTGGGACCCTTCAGTCTGCAGGCCGGTGCTCTATCCACTGAGACAAACCGGTTAGGGCTGGAAGTCACAATTTAGAACCAAGTGGAGACGTAACTCTTTAGGTCTGAAGCCAATGACCAGGAAGTGATTCATATCAATCTGACAGAGAGGGAGAAGGCATAAAAATTATAAAGAAGACACAAGAATTCAAAAGCAAAATATTTTGAAGCCATTCACTGTCCGGGCAAATAGTCCTATATACCTCAATTGCCTTTGTAGATATAGTGCTATAATATAAGTTTCTAACAATAAACTGGAGACATCTAGAAAAGAGTGCACTATGATCAGAGATAAACTGCAAGTGAATTGAAAAAGCTAGAATGATTCCCAGTATGATTTATCTACTGGGGATTACAGATAGCTCAGGTTTTACTAGATTCCCAGAGTAACGGATTGCTGTGACTGGCTTACATCATAGTTAGGAGGCTGAATTAGTTTGCTGGGGCTGCCATAACAAAATACCAGAGACTAGTTTGGTTAAGTGACAGAAATTTAGTTTCTCACAGCCTGGAGCCTGGAATTCCAAGACTGAAGTTTTGGTTTCTTCTGAAGCCTCTCTCCGTGACTTGCAGATTGTTACCCTCGTGATGCATCCTTACTTGGTCTTCCCTCTATGCACCTGCATTCCTGGTGTCTCTCTGTGTGGCTAAATTTCCTCTTTTTATAAGGACACAAGTCAACTTGGATTAGTGGACACACATCTGCCTCATCTAACTTAAATCACTCCTTTACAGAGCCTATCTCTAAACACAGTTGCATTTTGAGGTGCTGGGGAATGGCATATCAACATATGAATTTGAGAGGGGGGTGGGATACAATTCAACTCATAAAGGGATTGATCAGATGTAAAAGAAACCATAAACAGAATGTAGGAGAAGAAAATAAGAAAATATTCATCTGTGATCCTGTAGCCTTTAAGACTTACCTTGTGTCTGTGAGTTATTATACAGGGACTTCATAACAACCCACTGCTTCTGATTTGAAAAAAGAATCAGTTATACACCCTGCCTCCCCCCAAAAACAGACATAAAGCATGGGATGGGATGCCTCGGCCTGCATTGGCTGCAAAGAAAGGGCTGTTTGTGGGAGTTCAGGGAGTCTTCTGGGTGCTCCATTGCTTAACTCCTCAATGGTAATGTGAAAAAAATGTAACTTTTCTATTATGCAGCAGAATTGGGAGACTTTCATGAAGAAACAGATAGGAAACATCTGTCACAAACCCGGTACTTACCGAACCAAGACTGTTTAGAGAGCAAGATCGTGCACTTTCATCAGAAGCACATGTAAGTACTTTTAACTGGCACCTGTTTTCACCAGCAGGGAGCACTGCAGCTGAGGACAGATTTAAAAGCAAACCCCTCAGTCAGAGAAGCTTGAGGCCTAAGAAAACACTGAACTCGTCATGGAGCTCTTAGGGCGAAGTTGTCATTCTTGCTACATTTATTAGGCTCATAAATTCTTTCCCCTTGCAGTGGCAGGAGCCCAGCTGAATCTGACATTCTGCTACTGGACATAGCAAGGAAGTTGGATATGTATGGCATCAGGCCTCACCCTGCCAGTGATGGTGAAGGGATGCAAATCCACCTGGCTGTTGCTCACATGGGAGTACTGGTGTTACGGGTAACAACTGTTTCCTTTGAAGTCCTTTAGCATTGGGAGTTATCTTGATTCAAATTTTAGTGTCTGTTCCCAAGGTGATCCAGCCCCGTAGTCTTACTACCAGTAAGAAAGAGAGGTGATGCTTAGAAGTGTTTTGGGTCAGTCTTCTCCCTTCAATGTGGTTTGCTTCCATTTGCAGTCTATACTTGATTGTTTTGATTCTGAGAAATTCACATATTAGATCAGGCCAGCATGGTTGATAGAGGAAGTCAAGAGCGTCTTTGGTGGCAGCTGATCGATGTTTCTCTCTCATCGATGTTTCTAACTCTCTATCTCTCTCCCTTTCTCTCTGTAAAAAATCAATAAAATATATTAAAAAAAAAAAGAGCGTCTTTGGAACTTTTAGACTCTAAGTAAAGAATATGAATATTGGCATCCTAAAACCTTAGGCTGCGACAAATTCACCAAAAACAACTCAAAGGTTCCAAAATGTGGTGTTCTCATTCAGTTACTGGCTTTATTGGAGGCACCCAGTGTCAGCCAATAGGGAATTGGTGCCCAGTCCTGCCAGCAATTGTTGCTGTTTACTGGCTCATCTTTACCCAGAACTTTGTTTTTTAGAAACAAACTCATGGCTCTCTTTGTCATTAATCCTCACTCTACAGAACTTGGACAAAAGCTATTTTTTTTCAGCGTATTTTTTAATCTATTAGGTCTACTCACATCTGTGAATATTCAATGAATTTAGGTCTATGTTAAGCTTCAAGAACACTTGCCTAAACTTCGAAATGAAAAGCAGATACCTAGGAAGGTTTGGGAATGAATCACATTTGAGAGAGGAAGGGCTAACCACAGACCTACTGACCCTAAGGACCAAATTAGACACTGAATTAAGTCACAAAGCAGGTCAGGCACAGATTCAGCTAAAAGAATCTTTGCCTTCTCATTAATTTGGTTGTAAACTTTAGAGTACAAAGGTCACACTGATGGGCAAAAGACTAATGGATCACAGGCATACCTATTCACCCAGGAAAGAATTTTACCCATTCTACCCTAACCCCTGATCTTTGGTATTTTCTATTGTATAGGAGCAGATGGGGAGGGTAGGTGTGCATGGCCGTAATGTTAGTTGTGATGTCTTTCAGTGTGAATACTTCTGTGGATAGCTGGGAACAATATAGCTGGTCTATTTTGTCTTACTCAAATCCAGTCAAATAATACTTAGTATTGAATACCTTCCGTGTGTTCTTCATTGAATTATTCTTTCTTAAAAAAACAAAAACAAAAAACACCCTGTCTTTATCAATATATAATTTTCATACAACAAAATTCACATGTTTTAACTGTAAAATTAAATGGATTTGAGTGTTTTATGGAGTTGGGAAGCAATCTATTTATTCATCCTTCTATCAATATATTTATTGTGCATTCACTCTGTGCCAGGGACTAGAGCTACAGAGGTAAATAGTAATGATTCTGACCTTGTGGAACTTGCATTCTAATAAATGGAAGACAGATAATGAAGCAAGTAATTATAAGTGAACATGATGTGCCTTGTGCTAGAAGTGTGGGGTGCTAAGTAACATGTGAAAAGGGCTTGTGTCCCACCTGTAATGCCTTCATTGGCTATAGCTTCTATCAAGTACAGCAGGATCAGTCTGCTCCCGGCATGTCAGAAATAGATCAAGGGTAGTCTCATTCATGACATACATTTTCTAACAGGTTTGCATTGTCTTACAAATCAGCTTGTGCTGATATTCATCTCCCTGAAATCTTCCGTGTATTTAATTATAGGGAAATACAAAGATTAATACTTTTAATTGGGCTAAAATCCGCAAGTTGAGTTTTAAGAGAAAGCATTTTCTCATCAAACTTCATGCCAACATCTTGGTAAGTAGCTTTCTAATAAATTCTATCACTTTCTGTTCACCTGGGATTTCTTGGTTGTTTCTGCAAATAGTTTGAATGTGAGTGGTGAAAGCTAGCTGGCCCTGAGGGGTGATGTGCTCCCCCTTTTGACACTACATAAATAAACCAGAGCTTTACTTAGTCATATTTGTACTAAAGGCAAAATACAAAGAAATCCTATTGGCAATTTAGAACGAAAAAAGTAATAGGAAAATGCAGTGGTTGGGATGAAAGACAAATTTCCTTAGAAACCATTTTTCAGGGATCTGATAAGTTAAATAGATGTGATCGGATCTAGAACTATGGACATATTTGTTCTGTTTTCTGCTCCATTTTATAAAGTATTTTCATCTTCTTTCCTTAAGCAAAAATAATCGATCACCTACTACATGCTAAATAATTGAACATCTACAGTTTACAAAAGCAGGATGTTGGGGTTAGGTGTATATTAAGCAAGAGAAACAACTATTGGTCAAGGCTGCATTGTACAGGGTAAGACAAAGGTGCTATAAGGGATGTTCTTCTATGATAAAGCAAACATGCATAAAAAATTTTGACTTACAGAAGATCCAGTAGTTTGGGCTTCATTCTCTGGATCTTAACCTTTTATAGAATCATCAGGAGACCGTATCCAGTTTGAAGCTCATGGAGAATCCCAGGGTTGTATATAGGAACATGGAAAAAAATAAGAGATGGGAGGCACCATCAAAGTTGGGGGGCTGCTGAAAATATGGCTACACACATGTATAGGAAAATGGGGATATATAGTGTATTAAAGGAATGGAAAAACACTTTTAGGTCTGAAAGGCTAAGTCTCCCCCAGAGCAGATAGAACATGCTAAATGAAAAATACAAACCATCATAGAACAAGGCATCCTAGAGAGGAAGAAGTGCTTCTGGTGGTATATTTAAAAGATTCATATACATGTAATCATACTATAAAGCCTGTCATCTATATGGAAATCTCCTCCCCACTCCCCTTTCTTGTTGGTCATTTATAATTCTTGTTACTGTGAAAGGTTACTCTTTAATGTTTATTTTAACCTAATTTACAACTTCATAAAAATGTTCCTGGCAGAAAAGAAGGGGTGAAAAAATGTTTGAGGTGAGGAGGGTGTGCAAGGTAAAATTTGGTTCTTAGAGAAGGCTCTGTTTTTGAGCAGTGGCCCTGGCTGTTCCTCGGAAGGTTGCCAATAATTTGGTTTCAATAGGTGTGAAGCTTATAGGGAGCCAAGTGGAAAACCAGAAGCTGCATGGGCACCTGGACCAATAGTTTGGAAGGCTTTGGGATTTGAAGGTCTTTATAATCTTGAAGGCTATTTTGCTTGATGGAACTTGGTTTATACAGGTGTTGTGCAAGGACACCTTGGAGTTCACCATGGCCAGCCGAGATGTCTGTAAGGCTTTCTGGAAGACTTGTGTGGAATACCATGCTTTCTTCAGACTCTCTGAAGAGCCCAAATCAAAGCCCAAAACCCTACTCTGCAGCAAAGGTTCCAGTTTCCGCTATAGGTAATTTAATATTACACATAGGCAAACTACACACACAAATTTTCAATAAAATGGAAGGCAGTAGAAGTTTGAATTCTAGAAGCAATAAAGAATTTATTTCAATCACTTAAACAATGATACTCTTTACTACTCATTCTCTGTGTGACATATTAAGTCAATATTTTCTAAATGGGAGGCAGGGGGAGAGAAACATCTTACTTAAGGGGTTAGATCAGAATTCTGCAAGGATGAGGGGACATACGCAGTTTGAGAAAATATCAATGAACCTATTGCTTTGCTTATATGCAACTTACGTGCAAATCATGGAAAAGAAAGCTCAACAACATTCTTTTGGTGGTGGTTAGGCAAAAGATAGTGTGAGTAAGCATGAAAGGGGCCAAGAGATTAAAAAGCTTGAGCAATATTGCAGTAGAAGCTCCTTATTACAGGTAATACCTTGGAGAAATTGAAGCAACGTCTAAATAAGATCTTGTCTCTACTTGAAGACACCAAACTAGAAATTCTTAGGAAAAGCCTTTTAAAACTCTTTGCTAAGAGAAAAATATACTAATCAAATGCTTCCCATAAGGGCTTTTTCAAATAGTGGAGGCCTGCACCAGTAAGAGCTGAGATTTTTTTTAAACATACATATTTTTTTGATGGAATCTTTCCAAAATGTATTCTATAATTTCCCATTTTCTTAAACAGATGATACTGATCATATTTTGCCTTTTTAACTGGCCTAAGTAATTATAAATATCACTTATTATCGTCTGCAGGCAGCTGTAGTAAGGTGATGGCCTCAGGGTGGGGGACACATGTCAGACCCTATATCTCAGTGATAAATGGCCCAGAATTGTTGGGTTTTATTATTCTTGTGATTTCTTTTTTGACTCGTGTTTCTTCCAGCAGTCAGCTGGCTTTTTTGCTAGTGTATGTCTGACTGAAGCAACCCTCTTCTACTGTTTAATTAGTTGTTTTTCTTCTGTCATGGGTTAGGAAACCAGTAAAATAGCCTCATTAGAAATCATTTGTAAATTTGGAAGTAGAGAGAATGCCTATAAAAAGAAAGCATATTAGTTTCCAAGGCCAGAATTTGCAACTGTTATAGAGCTCTGTTCAGAGGCTTTTAAAAATGTTCTGGGATCTGAGTAATTGAGGTTGCTCTATACCTGCTGGTTAGTTAAGTGGGTATTATCATTAATATGCTGGCCAAAGATTCATGACATACGTTAGTCATCCAGACTCTTAATATTTCAACAATTAATGAGGCTTTTGAGTGTTAGTAGCCTATTCACTTACAAATACCATTAATAAAATGTTTACCTTTTTTCTTGTAATAGTGGAAGAACCCAAAGACAGCTTTTGGAATATGGGGGCAAAAGGAGGTTGAAGAGCTTGCCATTTGAAAGGTACAATGTTTTGTTTTTCTCTCTCTCTCACTCTCTCCTCTCTCTCTCTCTCTCTGTCTCTCGATGAATTTGACTTGAATTTAGAGATTTATATGTATCCTGTATTCACATAAACACCATTTCAATACCTTCTTCATTTGGCAATTTCAGGAAACATTACCCATCTCAGTACCATGAACGACAGTGCAGGTCCTCACCAGACCTCCTCTCTGATGTCTCAAAACAAGTAAGGTTCCGAAAATGCTTTTTTAAAGATAAGTGTAATGTGTTGTTTCAAAAGCTTCCAAGAATTGATTCTGCCAGAATCTCCCAGTCACTGTGTTTGAGTAGGTTAGACTCCTGTAGAGGTCTGTCAGCTCCATCTTTCCAGCCAATAGAAGAGCATTTAGTACACTACCACTGGTGTGTATCTTATAGACTTGAAAGATCTGGCTTAAATTGCCATATGCAATGCTAACGTGTTGAAAAATGTAGTCAAATGAATATATGGCTTTGTATTACCTATAAAAACTTAGGCACAGAGGAAGCTATAAGGTGTTGGGTTAAAGTTTTAAAGTACTTTTGCTGTATAATTTTGTAACTCAATTTAAGAACCAAGTGCTGTTATCCTGAAATTGAGATGATGGCTTCATTTGAGTGTTATAGTATAAACCATGTTGTCTTTTACTCTCACAAAAAATTAATTATAGGTCTCACAAACTCTTATGTCTTCACTCAAATCACAGACAGTTTTTACCTAAAAGGCATCACAAAGGTATAATGTTGAAAGGTACCATATAATATATGACCCTCTCATGCCAGTCATAGGCCTCCTCCTCAGCATTTTACAGAAAATAGGCAGGAGGCTGGAACAGGGAGGTTAGAAGACTTGCCTAAGTTCACACAGCAATGAGCCAGGACAGAAGTCAGAATTCCTGGCTCATTAATATAGGTACTAAACCATACTGTTTGAAGTACAATGCTGGCTGAAGTACATAGAGAACTTGGAGCCTGAGAATGGGATGGAACTGAGAAAGGGTAGCGTCATGTGTATTTTTTGCACATGAATTGGGATATGGTACAAGTTATTACCCTTTCTGAATATATTTATCAACCCTGGAATAGAAGATGATTTGAAATAACTTTGTGACCAACCACCTTTGCAAAACTTAAGGCTAATTTAGATTCCTGATTCCACCCAACCAAATGACTGTTTCCTTCTTTTACCAACATGTCCTTTCTCTCAAGGTGGAAGATTTGAGACTAGCATATGGCAGTGGGTACTACCGAAATGTGAATGGAGTGCACGCATCTGAGCCTGTGCTAGACAGTAGGAGGAGAAACTCTGCAGTAGAGGTGACATTTGCAGCAGAGCTGGAGCGTTCCAAACCAGAGGCAGATCCCACATTGTTACATCAATCGCAAAGCAGTTCCTCTTTCTCTTTTTTTTATACTGATCCTGTCTTTAACACTAACCATGATCCTGACACTGATTCTAGAGACTACTTTGAGGAAAGAAGTCCTCTAAGCTCCTTCCGAACAAGCTGTAAGTTTGCTGACAATCACATGAACACATCTTCTGGTTTTACAAGCAAAGTGAGTCCAGCAAAGAGGCTAACATACACAGATGTGCCGTATATTCCTTGTACTGGTCAGCAGGTTGATATTATGCCTCCCCAAGTCTTTTTTTATATGGACAAACCACCCCAGGTGCCCAGATGGTCTCCAATTATGGTAGAGGAAAGGGAAAGGCTAGACAGCTGTCTCGAACCCACTGCAATGAAGCCAGTCAAAAGAAGCCCAAGGAATATCAGAATGAAGAGCTTTCAGCAAGACTTTCAAGGACTCAAAGAAGCTATGGATAGGACAAGTGGTAGGAGCAACATCAACGTAGATCTAGAAGACCCAGATTTAGAAGATGCATTTGCATATAATATTCAAGAGCAACCCCCTAAACGCTCCCACAGCCAATCAGACATGAAAACTATCCGTTTTCCTTTTGGGTCAGAATTTAGACCTTTAGGGCCTTGTCCTGCGCTGAGTCGTAAAGCTGACCTATTTACTCATATGTTTGCAGAGCAGGAGTTTCCAACAGTTCTAATGGATCAGGGAGCAGCAGAAAGGTATGTAGCTAATGAATCCAGTGATTCTGAATCAGAGATTCTTAAACCAGACTGTTACTCTTTGTATGGTAAAGGAATGAGGTCACCCATGGCCAGAATTCGCTTGTCTTCTGGTAGTCTACAGCTAGATGAAGAAGATGAAAATGTTTCTTCCAATACAACTGCTGAAGACAGGACTTTGTTAAAACCATGTAATTACTTTTTAGCTTAAAAGTGTAAGCTCTATGACCATATTTGGACCAGTTCTGTTACCAACTTAGGTAAAAAGAAGGAACCTTCTGCATAAACCATTTTCTTAGTTCCTATTCATTGGTATTTAGGGAATCTTCGAAGTTTAGGCATGTGGCTTATGCAAGATTCAACTACTGCCTTGTTTATCAACTTCTCTTCTATCCCCTCTAAAAGAACTGTGGAACATGCCCTCTCCTCATTAGCACTGTGGTGAAGTGAGGTGGGTATTTGTCATCTCCATGACACATTTTCCCATAGAGACATTATAAATGAAGATCAGGCTCCTTAATACTGAAGAATGGTGACAGCATGGGTTGGCATATAGAACTGGCTTCTTATGTCGTTTAGTGATTTAGTAGATCGTGACTGTGTTAGTCATTTTTGTTCTTAAATAGTACTATGACTAAAGGTTTCAGTCCTCATTATCTGTGTGGGGCCCAGTAAAAATGGTCCTGTAATATGTTAAGAACTTCAATTTTTATAAGATATGTTAGAGGTATCATGGCCTTCCTGAAGCTCAGGAACAAGATGTGCCATAGATTCTCTCAACAGCCACAAGTTTATAATTTATCTAGGACTTGGCAGAATTCTAATCTTCAGAAATGAATGACTTAATGAATTTCTAAAGCCAGATATATGCCTGATGAGGATATAATAATGTTTAACTTATTACTTCTCTATTCTTAACTATCTATTATATGTGGTGAAAGAGAAAAGCTAACTGTTGGTTTGTTTAATCTCCTATAAGACTTTTTTTGCTATATCTTGTTGCATGTATGTAGGCAAGGAAATGAGATGAATAGTATTTTAACAGAGTGACTGAAATCTATTTATTAAAAATGCTATAAGTATTATGTTCCTTTTGTTTTAATAAATTTCAGGAGTGATTGGTTTGAGCCTGTTACTAAGGAAAAGGACTGAAGAAGTGAAAGGAGGGAGGCCGGTGAAAATGTATAGTCATGGATAAAGAAGTGGTAGAATTAGGATCGCTGAAAAAAATGATAGTACTAAAAGCAGACTGAGTTAATAAACCAAAAGTCTATTCTTAACCCATTCAGAATTTTTCTACTATTCCCCCTGGAAGGCATAGCATTCTATTTAAGAACATCATTTTGTTTACTGATTTTAATTTTGAGTAAAGCATATAAGATAATGTTAAGTACTAACTTTAAAAGTGTTGCAATTATATAAGCAAGCTATTTTTATATATGACTTAATGGAGAAAAGATGGATAGAATAATTTCCTTATTCTCCTAGTCTTTACATCAGAAAAATCCCTTTTTTAAAAAAAATATACTTTATTGATTTTTTACAGAGAGGAAGGGAGAGGGATAGAGAGTGAGAAACATTGATGAGAGAGAAACATCGATCAGCTGCCTCCTGCACACTCCCTACTGGGTATGTGCCCACAGCCAAGGTACATGCCCTTGACTGGATTTGAAGCTGGGACCCTTGAGTCCGCAGGCCAATGCTCTATCCACTGAGCCAAACCGGTTAGGGCAGAAAAATCCCTTTAAATATATGTTTCTTTACCCCTTTCCCATAGTCTAGCACTTTTTTTCCTGCTCCTGAAATTGTGTCCAGTAACTCACAAGTATAGAATAGCTAGTTTATAATAAGAATATACAGGGATGAGCAAAAGTATGTTTACAGTTGTTTGTATGAAAAAAGACATGCAGGTTTTGATGACTACAATAGCTTTATTAACTCTATTTCACATACTCACAATTGTAAACCTAATTTTGCCCACCCCACTACTGAAGTCCAATCACCTATACATTAATCCTAAACATTCTCAAACCTATATTAAGTTCATCTTTGACTTTTCCTCTAGGAAAAACTCAAATTCATTTAGGCTTATATGTTGTTTCTTGTTTCAATTTCTGTAAGTCTTTGTAAAGTTTGCTTTCCCCAGAGAACGATAGGATTCAAATCTTTATGAGATTTCCTACTAAAAACTATGATCAGGGGGAACATATAAATTATTGTTCAACCTAGGGCATTTTTGAGTGAAAGAGTACTCTGTTAATAATTTTGTCAGGATAGAAGGCAGAAATAAGGACATATATTCACTGTAGCTATAATCAATGCTTAATAAAATGTGAATAATATCTTTTAGGTCCCAATTAGTATTAAAATTCCCACAATAAATTAAAGGACAAAGGGAAAATGATCTGAAACAATCAAAATACCACACCATACATTCTTCAAGAAAACAAACATTGAGGACCATGAAATTTAAATATTTATTTTACACCCCTGCCAAACACTGGAGTACGCTTCACCTAGAAACAGTTTACAGGACTAATAACTACAATGAATAAGCAATACAATTTCTATTTATGATGCAGTTGTGGTGTAAAGTTTTAAATAATCAATTTATAAATTGGTTGCTTTTACTTTTATAAAAATATTCTTTTAACTCATTATATGAGTGGCAAATTTATTTCCTGACTTCTACAGATTATAAATTGTAATTGAGTTTCAGTTCCATAGAAGGTGAAATTTTTAACTGAGCCATTACTTGATAATACAATGTGTAAAAAGTAATCTTTAAAGTGTAGGCACCAATGAAAATAATTTTCTTGGCACATGACATGATAAAAACTTAATTGTCTTTATTCTTACAAAAAGAGGAGGTAATGGCCACTTTGATTAAAAACTATATTCTTTACTTGAAGAATATTTTTCTTCTAATATTTGGCAATTATTCAGATTTTTAAAAATGACTTTTGTGCAAAAACAAAATTATGCAGTTCCAAACAATAAAACGTCAACCATCAAAATTAACTAATATCAATAATTAGACAACTACAGTTCAGAACTTAGGCAGGCATAATATATATACTGGGCTTAAAAAAGATATTACCCACATAACAGTACCATAAATATAACTGAAAATTAACTGTACAGTCTAACTTACCTTTGTACAGACAGACATCATCCTGTACTATGGTTACTTTCATATGAACCAGAAAATTCCTATTTAAATACCCTTTCAAAAATGAACAAATGATGCTTATATACTAGATAATTATGAAGAGCAAAAATGTATAAATAGTTTATAGCATATTTTACTACCATGATAAAAATATGCTGGTGTAAATTATATTCCTACCTGTTGATTAGGTTTCAATCACATGAAGAGCAGCTTTTTAAGCTCCCCAAATCTAAGCATATAATATGCTATTTGAATTGAAAATTTAAAAAAATGAAGATTAATTCCTACAGTATTACCAAAAACCCATCCTTGGCATTGCATTAAATCCTCAACCATGTTAAATAAGGGTTAATTTCCTCTTCTAAAAGAGATGATAAATACTGCACACCAAGAAGTACCCCTGTTGCTACATGTTGCCTATAAATGCTTTAAACACAGGGCTCTTCAATGTGATTGCCATTGAGCTACGTGGAATATCATACCAACTTTGTAGGAGAGTCTAGACTTTTCCAGGTACCATTTCCAAGAGTTTATTAAAAACTTCTCTTTTAAGAAGGTATGACTTGTTTGCAACTCTCCACCAACAGTAATTTTTAGAACATGCTTATGTTTTTTTTAAAAGCTTTTGGAGATTTGATAATTTACAAAAGTTGAATATTTAGAATGACTTTGAAAGACCTGTATGTTTCATCAGTGTATAGTTAACTAAAGATCAAAACATGAAAGGTATTCATCCTAGTAACTTAATAATGATATCTAAAAGCAAAACTATATCTCAACATTTACTAGAAAACAGATGAAACTATAGTATTAAAAGTTATTCCTTACAAAATAATCTCTTTAAAATATAAAATGATAAACACCATCACAAAATAGTTGAATAGTTTCTTTCACATCTTCAATGTTGCAAAGATCCAAAAGGCACATGGAGCTCATGAGTTAAGCATTGTTAAGCTTGAAGTAACTTTGGTGGGTTTCTCTGGGTCCGCATGAAATGAAAGCCAATATTAAGTTTCTTAGGGGGATTCATCTGCTGAACACCTACAAAATTAAAAAAACATATTGATATACAACTATGCATTTTTATATTTCACATCTGTATGAAATCTACAATAAAGAAACCGATTCAGCAAATTAAATCCTTTCCATTGAATCCTAACATGTAGATGTTAAAGATTTAAAGAAGTTAAAAAATTCCTTCCGCATTTGATTTTACAACTGGCAATTGATTTTCTTTTATAAATTGGAAAAAGGGGGGAGTTTTCCATTAAAATCTAAGGAGTTTTAGGTTATAAGTACAAGTAGGCTTTATCAGATCTAAAGATGTATGAGAGTTTATGCTTTTCCAGGCTTTATAGTTTGTTCCTACTTGATGCCAGGGACATCACCAATACAGAGAAACATAAAGATGCACCAAGAAGCGATATAATGGGATTAAGGCTAAAATTAGTATTGCTTTATACTTGCTTGAGCTAAGGAGTTGTGTATGTGCACAAAAACCTTGTTCGAAAGAGCATTTAAAAATTAAATGTAAGGATTTTGTTTAATGTTAAAAAAATTAAACCAACAGTTTAAGACACAGTATAGAAACTAAAGTTAATTATAAGGCACATTTATAGTCTTCATTGAGTTCCTCTACCTAAAATCCATTCCTTAGTTTTTTTAATGGGGGTTAAATTTATGGACTTTAGCACTAGAAACTGTAAATAGTGGTGGTCTGATGAGAGTAGTGGCAAAAATGAACGCATTCCTAAATGATGTTTACAAGGGTCCAGATAAAAATATACTCCATACATAATATTTTGTCTCTACTTCATCTAGCAGGGAAAATGGGCGGGGGGAGCCATTTCATTCAGTGTAAAATTACTTTGTAATGCCTGAAGATAATAATTCTAAAAGCTAATGTTTAACATGGGTAACAAACAAAACTTTTTTGAAATTTGTTCTTTTTTCTTCTTTTTAATTCAGTTTATTGTGGCGACATTGGTTAATAAAATTAAGCAAAAACCAACCAACAAACAACAATCACACAACAACTTCATAGGCACAGACCATAGCATGGTGATTACCAGAGGGGAAGGAGATTGGGGGAGGTGGAAGAGGGTATAGGGGGAATAAATGGTGATGGAAGGAGACTTGACATGGGGTGGTGAACACACAACACAATATAGAGTTGATGCATTATAGAATAAAAGAGTTTTTAAGCATACAACTATAAAAAAGTGATTCTGTAAGGAACAATTGAAATGATTGAATCAAGGCAATTATATTGCATTATAAATTAACATCAAACAGAAAATATCAAAATAGTTTTTTAAAAAAATGAAATTTCAAACTTACTTTTGAAATTTTTCAATTAATTTCTTCACCATTTTATCTGTGATGCCAGGACAGGCGGCTTCAGCCACAGCAATGCTTTTCTCGAGTTCTTCAATTGCCTGATTCCTGCTAGCATTATTCTCATCCTGCTGTTTAAGCTGAGAAAGATCAATAGCTATAGCATTTAAAATTACTATACTTCTTAAGATACATAGTCAGTGATGAATCTGTACTTACTTCAGCAAATGCAGGTGTGATTATCATAGACAAACAGCTCAGGGTTTGCACAAGGTCTTTCTCCTTTGAAAAAATAATATAGATTATACACATGAATTTAAAACATTCATTTGTATTTTTCTTTGTTTTTCTATGGTAAATGTGCATTAATTTGAACCCCCCCCCCACAAAAAAAGACCCAATATAAGGCAAACTCCATGCTTTCTTCCCATCACTAATTTCATCCATCATCCAGAAGGCTTCTAACTTCTAGGATTACAATAGATATCCATGATTCCACTGGATATATATGTATCTCTAGGTAAAATACATTTAAAGTTATACAAGTGTCCACATAAATTATTTCTATGACTTTTTCTTAATTAGCTCATAACTAATGACAAATGAGGTATAGTAGGGACACAGTGAAGTAGACAGGCATTTAGGGGTATTAAATTCCAATAATTTTGACCATCAAAATCTCACTACATAGTTTGAAAAAATCTATCAAGATGTACATACTGCCCCATTCTGCAGTTTCTTTGGGTCAGGCTTCTTTCGCACGGTGGTAAAGCTCCATTCAGGATGCGTATTATTTTCCCTGCTGGTGGATTCCCTAAAATGATTGCCAAAGATATTTCAATAAGTTCTTAAATAATTCAGCTTGGTGAAAATGCCAAATCAATGCAATCAAACTCTTAAGAGAGACTGTCCCAATGTATAAAATAATATAGTATAAGAAAGCATTTGATTTCAGTTCCAGGTAGATAATACATTTTATTGAAGAGTAGAAATGGTTCTCAAGTCTAAGTGTGCATCACAATCACATATGGGAACCTCTAACCATATATAAAGCCCTGTACCTACCCCTCCTCACTTACTGGATTGGGATCTTCTATAGGGTGCCTTATTTTTTAAGGCTCCATGGGCAACTCTCATGGGCAGCTAAGGCCAACAACCACTAGAACAGGGTACAAAAACTATCCTGGCATTTGTTTATCCCTTTCAAAAGTTAGGCAATTTCTCATCAATGCAGGACTCTGAGAGTATTTCAGCCAGTGGAGTAGTACATTCTGGTACAGTCTATAGACTTTTCTAGTCTAAGTTATGGACTTAGAGCAGTGATGGCGAACCTTTTGAGCTCGGTGTGTCAGCATTTTGAAAAACCCTAACTTAACTCTGGTACCGTGTCACATATACAATTTTTTTTGATATTTGCAACCATAGTAAAACAAAGACTTATATTTTTAATATTTATTTTGTATATTTCAATGCCATTCAACAAAGAAAAATCAACCAAAAAAATGAGTTCACGTGTCACTTCTGACACGCGTGTCATAGGTTCACCATCACTGACTTAGAGACTAAATGGTTAATGTAAATACTGTTAAAAAGCAGTGTAACTTTTTTGGGGTATAAATCTATATCAATAAATTTAGTAGGTCCTCGAATAACATCGTTTCATTATAATGTTGATGAGGGTTAAAAAAACAAAAAGATTCCCTGTCTGGGCCACTATCTCTGTGGAGTTCAACATTCTCCCCGTGTCTGTGTGGGTTTTCTCTATATTCTACAGTTTCCTCTCGCATCCCAAAGATGTGCATGTGAGGTGAATTGGTGTGTCTAAGTTGTTCCACTCTGAGTGAGTGTGGGTATGTGTGAGGGGCCCTGTGATGCAAAGGCGTCCTGTCCACAGTGGGTTCCGCCTTTTGCCCTGAGCTACTGAAAAGGCTCCAGTCACCCATGACCATGAACTAAAAAAAAGCGGGCTAGAAAGTCATTATTTGACTCGTTATTATTCATCTTTCTTAAATGTATGCATAGCTTATATTTATTTCAATGCTTTATTTAGATGCTTGGTGATGTTTTTGTGATATATATATATATACATATATATATATCTCATAGGAATTTAACTCTTGTTTCTATTGATTATTCTATGGTAAATTTGTTTTCATTATAAAACATTTTGTTTTAGTTTGCAGTTTCCAAGAACCTATCAATGATGTTAAGTAAGGGCTTATTGTATTTAAATGTACCAGTCTAACTATGGTTTGGTTCATGGCCAAGAGGTGTGAAAGACCTGCAAGTTATTCTCCAGAAGGATTTTGTAGGTTAACAACAAAGTATGTGAAGACATAGCCCCTTATCACTTTGGGCAAACTAATACAGACAACAGGGGGGTGAGGACGTAAGTGTGGGGGAATGGGGGTAATGTGGGGATAAGGACACATATATAATAACTTAATCAATAAAAAAAAAGAAAAGAAAAAAATAGCACCTTTAATAAAATCTTATTCCAAAATTTTGTAATATACTCAAGTATCCACTAGGGGTTAGACTGAGACCATTTAAAACCGGAGCAACTCAATTCTAAGAAAAACATGTTTTTAAACTCATTGTACTTCACAAACTGATTTTAAAGACTTTCACAGTTCCTAACATAAAACTTTAAAATATAGTTTATATTTTATGCTAGACAAAGCACATTGGATCATAGTTAAAAGATATACAATGTTAAAACACGCTATGTAAATAAAAATGAAATAATTTGTACATACGAATCAGAGCCCTCAGAATCAGATTCATCATCACTGTGTCCTTCTGCCTTCCATCTCTTAAATCGATCGATCAGTTCAGTGAGATAAGAAGTCTTCTTCGAATTTTTTACAATGAATTTGTGTTTCAGAAGTTCTTTAGCTGTAGGACGCTAAGGAAAAAATGAAGCATGCATAAATATTTCTAGGCTCTTTATGACTGAAGGGGATAAGAAATCATTTCAAATATGAAGTTGAAAGGTGTGAAAGTATGTCTGTATACATGAGGACAACTAAAATGCTGTAGGACAATAGCTAATTCTATTGAAGTTGCTCAAGGCAACCAAATTAAACTCATTGCCTTGGTACTAATTTGTTAAAGCTCAATGGGCAAAAGATGGCCTATCTACCAGAAAACTGGCAGGCAGGACTTATAAAAACAGGGAAAACATGGCAAGATTTTGAAAATAAAGTAAGAATTTAAAAACATCAAAATAGTGCTTTGAAATACTTTTATTGTATTAACTGTAAAATAAAACAAATGGATGAAAACTAGCAAGGCTGTAACTTTATTATTATCTGCACACAATTTATGACTCAGATTAATTTATATTGCATCTAAATACAAATACCAGGTGCTACAGGGGATATTTTCCCCTTAGTACTTTATTAATATTAGAATACAGTTCTTATATGTTTCTAGTTTCTAGAAGTTACTAGGCAGATTTATTTAAAAAACAGTAAAACAACTGTAATCAAATTTGTTAGGTAAATGAGTGGAGCTTACTAGACTTCAGGAAAGGTGTGTAACTTAATTTTGGAATTTCTAAATTTAAATGTAAAATAATTAAATGAAAATATAACTTTTCATGAAAAGTGAAAACACAGTGAATAAAAATCATTGTGAATAGTCACATATATACTTTAATAATGACATCCTATTAAATAAATTTTATTTCTCAAATTTCTTTCCTTCTGAAATAGGAAATGATCAACAGAATAAAGAAGAAGC
>NW_006295185.1:1755067-1761821 GCF_000327345.1 Myotis davidii | reverse complement strand
TTGTTAAGAACTGAATAGAATTAGCAATATAAAGGAAAAACCAGTTTCCTGAATGGACTTTTGACAATTTTCACATGCACTTTATTTCCTCACTGTAGAAAAAACACATTTGTTCTATGTAGATTTAATAATAGACAACAGTGGCCTCATATACTCACAAATGATGGATCTTTGTTCAGGCAAGCATCAATAAACTCCTTAAAGGACTTAGTAAACTCTCCGACAAGAGTTGGAGGATTGCTTTTTGGAATAAGAAACAAAACTCTCATTGGATGCATATCGGAGTTAGGTGGCTCTCCCTTGGCTAGTTCAATAGCAGTAATTCCCAATGACCAAATGTCAGCCTAAGTTTAAGAGAAAGAAAAAAATATCTTGAAATTCCATTCCAAAATACTGCCACAAAATAGCCTGTGGAATTTTAATGGTCACAACAATATTAAAGTGTCTCAAGAAATGTGATTTTAATAAATGTTTTTAATAAAATTCATTTATTTTTAAAAAGTATTAAATTCTCTATATTATGCCAAGTACCACAGTCTAGGCACTGAGGATTCAGGTGGTAATAAACCAGACAAAAATTCCTGCTCTCAAGGGGCTTATGTTCTAGTAGAAGAGACAGATAAATAAATAATATGATGTCAGATGGTGCTAAGTTCTGCGAGGAAAAGAGCTCAGGATAAGGAAATAATGAATGATGGTGTTGAGGGGCTGCAAATTTACACCGGATAGCTAGAGAAGACTATTCTGTGTAGGTAATGCTTAAAGCAGAAAACTGATTGGGAGAAAGGTTATTCCAGATAGAGGGAAGGTAAGTACAAAAGTCCTGAGGCCAAAGTATGCTTGCTGTTTGTGAAACAGCAATCAGGCCACTGTGGCTGAAGCAGATAGAATATAGAGAAGAGTGACATGAGATGAAGCTGGAGAGCTGGACAGGGCAAGATCTAGTGAGCCATGTATGTGATACTACGGACTTTGGATTTTACTCCAAGTTGTGTGGAACAAAATGGAAGGGACTGGGCTTCCAATATTACGAGTATCAGGGAAGTTATAATTTAGCAGCAACATTTGTCATAACTCTAGCTTTAGAAATACTTTAAAATGAAGGTAAATTAAGGCAGTTTATTAAATAGGACAGTATGTTATATAAAACTTATAAAAAACAAAAGTAGACAACGCTTTACTTTTGAGTCATAAGCAGACTGTTGAATAACTTCAGGAGCCATCCAAAATGGTGTTCCCACAAAAGTATTTCTTTTAATTTGTGTATCTGTCAGCTGGCCAGCAACTCCAAAGTCAGCAAGTTTAACATCTCCTTGTTCTGAGAGCAATACATTAGCAGCTAGGAGGGGGGGAAAAGACAATGAAAAAAATCTCAGCTTCCTCAGAATGTACCTATTTTTCTCATGTTCATATTAAATTTTTGTATACCTTTTATGTCTCGGTGGATTTTCTTTTCTGAATGCAGATAGTCCAGACCTTTCAAAATTTCCTTTAGCATGGTTGCGATCTGGAACTCATCAAATGGACCAGCTCGCAGCTTAGGGGGGGGGGGGAATACACACACATACATGTATGAAAATTTAAAACAATAAAATTCAAACTTGATATTATATTCGAAATAAGGGAACCACCTAGATGTACGAAGCAGCTCTGTTTATTAAGCCAATATTTAAATAAATAAGAAAAAATTAAAAGGCGAGGGAAGAAAGTAAAAAAGTTAAGTCAAAGGAATAGAAGGGCTTTTAAATGATTAAATTTAATTGTGAAAGATAATAATACAAGTAGTGTGACCTATATACTAGTTCAAAATCCTGAGGTTTTTAAATATTTACATCAAAAATTTAAGATACACTTACATAATGACAAAACTAGCTTTATTTTTTTATCTGAGAAAAAGGAAATTAGTTACTTAAATTTTTACATTTGTTCAAAAGTTATTAAATATTGCCCGGTTGGTGTGGCTCAGAGGTTGAACGTTGACCCATGAACCAGGCGGACATGGTTTCAATTCCCAGTCAGGGCACATGCCTGGGTTGCTGGCTCGATCCCCAGTAGGTGACGTGCAGGAGGCAGCTGATCCATGATTCTCTCTCATCATTGATGTTTCTATCTCTCTCTCTCTCTCCCTTCCTCTCTCTGAAATAAATAAAAACATTTTAAAAATAAAAACATAGCCCTAGCTGGTTTGGGTCAGTAGATGGTGAGAGCATCGGCCCTCAGACTGAAGGATCCTGGGTTTGATTCCGGTCAAGAGCACGCACCTTGGTTGTAGGCTCAATCCCGGGCTATGGTTGGGGCTCATGTGGGAGATAACTGATCTATGTATTTCTCTCACATCAATGTTTTTCTCTCTCTGTCTCTCCCTCTCTCTTACACTCTCTCCAAAAAATAAATCAATATGGAGAAGTATCCTGGGGTGACGATTGATAAAAATAAAAAATAAATAAAAACTACATTTAAAAAGTTATTAAATATTTACACTGAACTTATTTTTAGCATCAACCCAATTTGATCATATAGTTCAACTGTAGCATAGTTCTTAGCATTTATGTGTTTTAATAACATTGTAAAAGCATAGAGACTTTTGGGGACTCAAACTTAAAATTTAACCAGGAGTATAATAATTAAACTACTCAGACTTTCACAGTTAAAAAAAAAAAAGATCAAATCATGGAATAATACAGTTTTTAAAATAAATGTAACACATTTCCCTTTCTTTCCCCATCCCTGTACCAAAGCCAATAGTTTCGACTGGAATACAAGGGAAGCAATGATTAGGTTTCAGGAGAAGTTGTAATGGAATAACTGAAAATCTCTCTTTAAAATAAATGGTTATTTTAAAATTCTGCTACCTCATAAAGCACAAATAGTAGACTGTACAACATTTACAGGAAAGGGTGGGAAACTAAAATCAGAGCTGAGGTAAAGTTCTGTTTGCTGGAAGGAGGGAAGAGGTGGTGAAAGTCAAACATTGCCCACTCTGCCTCACATTGGTAGGGATTCACAGCCTTTGGCACCTTGTGTATTTCATCTTTCATGAATGCCATATTTATTCCGAATAAAGGGTACTTTCATGTTGAAATTTAACAGCTTAAAATAGAACCCATACTTCGGTCTCACCATTTAATATTAACTGTGGTCTGGATATAGAGTATACTCCAGGCATATCCATAATTCAATAGAAGCCTTTCCTAGGTAACATTACCTATTTACTTTCAAATCTATCAACTTCTACCCCAGAAATTTATATTTAAACAGTAGTGATTAAAGTCATTGTAAATGGTAAAAATTGAATATTATTTTATTGATTATTGGCAATGAAATTCTGATGTACTATCAAATAACTGAAAGACAAACATCATACTACTCAAAATTAGTACTGAGTATCACTGATCACAAAATGTTGATAAGGCCATAAGAGGTATACTCTCAGTTACTTAAGAAATTGGGCAAGGTTCCTATAATGGATACCAGCTATCCCTCTGAAGGACTTCTAAAAAGTCGCCTGGATAAGCCAGTGTACAACCTAAAACGGGATTTAAAAATATATTTAAGTAAAAACAAACAAAAAAGAGGTCCTAAAAATCCATTAGCTTATCTGGGAGGGGAGATTCCGTGGCAGGGAAATGAGAATGGGGTAGTAGTATACTTGAATTTTTATGGCTCATTTCAAGATAGAAAACTATCCCAAACCTGTGGTTAAAATGTTTCCTTAGTCATCTTAATAATGATTAGACAAAGAGGGGGAAAAGGAGTTGGAAAGAGAAGAAAAGTAAAGTAGATGGAATAGAGGGTTTGTTTTTTTGGTGTGTGTGTGCGCGTGTGCGTGTGCGTGTGCGTGTGTGTGTGTGTGTGTGTGTGTGTCTCCCAATGCAACCTTGGGAAAAAGAATGTCTACTGTACTTGGAGTGCATATTTGAACTTCTCTCCAATGACTGAAGATTGTGCCATGTCTCTAATAGCTAATACCTCTGCCTCCAGGGCAGCATACTGGCCTTCGGTAATATGCCTCTGATGTCAACTGAAGATATGCAAGAGAGGGACATTTGTTCTTTCAAAGAATGTATACTTGTGCATTTGGGGATTTTCCCCACAATCATTTGACTTCCAGCCTGTCCCCAGTGCAACATGTTATGTTATGCTTTCTTACAGTTAGCATATTGTTTCTTTTTTTCCTTGGTGCTCATATTTTATTCTATTAACCTTATTATATGTGATTTTGTTGTAAACCACTGCAATTCAATATATATCATATAGTATGCTCAAAGTCTGTTGACATACGACGCATTTTTTCAAGAATGGAAGAGAATCTTGAGGTATAGACTATATAATGTTGACATAAATTAAAAGTCACAGTCATATTCCATTAGTCAGGTACCAGCTTAATGTTAACGATAAACTCTTTCTGTTCAACATCCCTCTTTTTTTTCTCTCTTGTTCCTGGTAGCCTAAGCCTCTAAGCCTAATCCTTTATTAGATTCCTTAAATGATAGTATTCATTTGTACAGGACTATAAATAGAGAAGAAATAGCACATTTTCTCATTATTTGCTCTCTTTACAAAGTCCAGTTAAATTAGATTTATACATAAATCACAATATTATTATATTTTAGAGCTAGAAAAATAAGACTAGAGACTACTAACTTAATTTCTTCAGTTAAGATTTGAGCAAATTAAGGCAGCTAGTCAATGGAAGAACCAAGACTGGAACCTAGGACTCTTGATATTTAGCCACTACAAGGCTAAGAAAAATTTAAGTTCATTGAATTTGTGCTAATTCAAATTTGATTAGGCAGAGGTCAGAATGGCAGGATGAGATTAAGGTCTCACAATCATTTAATTCATAGATTTCATAAAATTGATCAAACTATATCACTGGGGATACAGACTGTGTTAGTTAGGGTTGGGCCAGTGTCTAATGTTTATCATTCTTATCAGTGATCCTGATGAAATCAGTGGACTAGCTTTGTCAATGCCAACTAAGCAGGGAAGAGACATTGTGAGCACCATGGGAGACCAGATAACTTAACTGTGATAAATTTGGAAAGGGCTCTTAATGTATAAAAAGTGGAAGGAGGATCATGGAGCAACTGTAGACTTCTTATGGAGCTAATAAAAAACAAAACAAAACAAAAACTATTGTATAACAAAATTGTGACAAAACGAATAGAAATGAGATTGTTTAACTTCAATACAAGAATGAGATCTCACTCCATATATGAAGGATTATCATACAAAGAAACACCACTTGTGTTCTATCACTAGAGAGAGAACAGAAAAAAGAATGAACTTTAGAATATAAAAATGTATATCACATATTCCACAAGGAAGAATTATTTAACTCAGCTGATTAAACTGAGATGAATTCCTAGGAGGAGATGAAACTCTCCATCAAGTTTAATTACCATTTCTTTAGAATGGTTTAAGAATGGTTCTTTAAAAAAAAAAAGAGAATGGTTCTGTTTAAAGGAAAGAATCTCTTATGGCTATTTCTGTTCATAGGATTATTGGAAACTTTGAGTTACTGGCAGTCAGGATTAAACCCTATTTAAAATATTTAATCATTTTCAGTTAGGAAAACTCATCTCCACTGAAAAAGTAAGAATTAAAATAGTACTTGATGATCTTAGTTTTAGAAGTAGCATATTCTATAATTTCAAAAGCAGAAGCATGCTAATAAAATGTCATATAATATTAAATATAGCTTAGAAATAACTTAGTGCCACTTCTTTGTTTTATATGACATCAAAGTCCAAGGGTTTTATGTGTTTGGTTCACAATGATTTAGTTATGAACAGAGCCAGCTCTATAAACTCAAACTTCCATAGGCCATCCCAGTAGTCATTCACTACACAAAGCTGCCTTTAGTACTTCACATTGAATTTTAAATACAATGCCATTTTAATAAAGATTGTAAAGGGGCAAAAACCAACATCGATAGAATCACAGTAATTTGGCAAAAATAACCAGTATTTCTCAAAGGTGTTTTGGGTGTGAACACATCTTCATTGGGTGGAATTTCTGCACACTGGAATTTTAGCATCCTCATCCCTGTCCACTAAAAGTGCTGCAGCACTTCCAAGTCATTTGACAACCACAAATGCCATCACATTTTCAAAGATCTAAAATCGAGAAGAGAAAACTATAGAGAATGGGATCTATAGGCCTACATGGTCAGAACCCAAGAACCACTTTTAGTGACAGTTACATGAATTACATTATGTTTAAAAATCTAAGAACATTCAGTCTTTTTAGGGATAACCTTACGAAGTAAAACTCTAAACTGACAGCAACTGTCACACACTCATTCCTAAATTGGGGGGCTTGATTTTATTAAGCTATTTGCACTTCTTTTTTTTTTAAATATATTTTATTGATTTTTTACAGAGAGAAAGGGAGAGAGATAGAGAGTTAGAAACATTGATGAGAGAGAAACATCGATCAGCTGCCTCCTGCACATCTCCCACTGGGGATGTGCCCGCAACCCAGGTACATGCCCTTGACCGGAGTCGAACCTGGGACCTTTCAGTCCGCAGGCCGACGCTCTATCCACTGAGCCAAACCGGTTTCGGCTGCACTTCTTATATACTCTAAGAAGGTGAGCAACATGGTCAATCCTGCAATACAACTAAATCTACATAAGGGTAGTGGTCCTGAAGAGATTAATGTGAACATATTAACTAAAGCAATCACTTAGCTTGCCCAAAAGCTGTTGTTTACTCCAATTAAAAAAGAGGTTATAGCATGGATGTGT
>NW_006295185.1:1727373-1754998 GCF_000327345.1 Myotis davidii | reverse complement strand
TATTCCATTATTATCCATAATTTTGAGCCCTGCAAGAGCCATGAAACAATGTATAATTACAAACCTGAGCATAACTAACAAATGTTAAATCTGATATACTAATGTACTGGTTTTAAAATACAGTACATTAAAGTTCAGTATTTGGAACCCTAAATATTATTTTTCCATAGAACATTAAAAATGAAAGTAAAATTCTGAGACTTGATCCTCTTCGAAATTTAGTTAGCTTATGATATAGCTAAATAAGTAGCTATTGTTTCTTATCATGGAACTATTAGCAATTTTTATAAAACCCAGAAAATATAAACCATAGCTTTAAATTATTATTTCAAATGACAATATTAAAGGGAAAAGAAAGATGCATTACAGAATGAGGAAATAAATGGAAACTTGAAGAAATTTTGAATAGGAATTCTGAGTGTTTTCATTCAATTTTTGAGTTTAAGGACCCCGGATATTTTGCCTTCTTTTAAGTTTTGCTTTTTGTTTTTATTACTTTACAACTTTATTCAGCCATGATTAATGACATGTTTTATAAACGTAGAACCTAGAAAGAATACTGTCCCCCTACCCAGGTAAATAGATAAGAGAAGGGAGTATATAGTTTAAAAAGAATACAATCACTCCAGGTAGAGATAACTTCACTGTAAGTTGTACAAGAGCAAATGGGGTGCATAGAGAGAATGCATATATGTGAATTCCAAAACAGTTGTACACACACACACACACACACACACACACACACACAATTCAGCTCTATCAGATAAAAGTTGGAATAAACTATTGTATCTTTTTTCTTCCTGCTTTCAACTATAGCTTGAAATACTAGGGACGTCTCTCTTTCCATACCATTTCATGAGTGGTATTCTCTGAATTTTTGTGGGACCACAGAGTTGACTGGAAGAGAAATGGTTGGTTTTACTATATTGGCAAGTGCCAAGTTGAGATTGGATTGTGTTCCAAAAGTACATTTTTAAGTAAGATGTTTGGAATTTAGAAAGCAAGCATTTTCCCATTAAAAACAATGTCTAGTTTCCTGGGGTAATCCCCCAAAAGACAATTTAATGTAAAAGTATCCATAGTATAGCAGGAAGAGTAGCAGAGAAACTAACTACTATTTATACCATAACAATGTTTCTAGGGGGAAATATATATTCAATGTGCTTAACTTGGGATGCTAGTTTACACCTTTCTCAGCTTTACAACCCCAGCTGTGGGATAAAGATTCTCAAACTATTGCCAGTAGCCCTCAAATTCTAAAATCCCTGGGAGTACTCATTCAAAATGTCCAAGGAGTTTGAAAATATGCAAGCATCTTCATGAGGCTGGGGCTTTATCATAGCAGAGAATGGATTCCAGTAATATGATGATGAGTGTTTAGGTGACATTACAGTGTGGAGAATGGGATGTGGCCTAGGGTTAGTTAGAGACCAGGGAGGGCAGGCTCCGTTAATTTAAGATGAAAGGATTCCTCCTTTCTCTCCTTTCTTTCTTGATGCTGACACTATGTAGGATGTATAAGAGAAAGAGAGGAACAATGCTCCCTCCCCCTAGTCTTGACATCCAATCTCTCCTTTCACAAAGGGCCAGCTTGACCTGAAGAAAGAAAGAGCTGAGAGTCTTTGATAGCAGTAGTGTCTATAGAAGGAGAGAGAGGAAATAAATTCCCATTATGTTGGGAAGGAGAGAGGAATTTCAGGATTGGGTCTTGTAACTCATTTTTATGTATAGAAACCAGGTATTCTGAACCTCAAAATTAGGAACCTGATGTGTATTTTATATTCTTTTCAAGAGAAGAAAGGGCTTCTCACAACACTGTATAGCCTGAGATTTTTCTTTTGCACAAGTTTATTTCTAACAATTATTATATTCTACCTTATGAATTCCGAATGCTTCCCATTCACCTGAAATTTAAAAGAAAAGTGAAGCATCTTATAAAAATTTTTTATCTGTTCCTGCAGTTCTGCATGAATGAAAGCACCTGTTTTCCAAGTTAAAAACAATGTGTTTGGTACAAATTCAAAACAGAATCTTACCAACTTCTATTCTTCACCAAAAATATTCATGTAAAGTTTAAAATGTGATTAAAGTTATTACTAATTAACTTCTCGATCTGAAAAGAAGGCTTCCTCTTAGTCCCCCCAACCCAGGGGAAGTAGGTAGAACTCTTCTAACACCGGCAGAGAACCAGAACTGCTCAATAGCTTTTCTGTTTGCTTCCTTCTGATCACCATTTCCAGAGACAAGCCTCACTGGAGGATGGCCATAGGTCTGGATATTCAGAAGATTGCTAGGCAGGCATGAGTACTGAAGCAAGGACTGAGTGGGCATAGGCATAAATGGTGAGCTAGTGGGGTTCCTCCCTGCTCAAGGAAGCTTAACCCACAGAGGCTCTGTTTACCAGTTCCTCGGCCACCGCAGTTCTCAATAAAAAACACCAATCACAAGCAAAACAAAATAAAAAAAAATCTAGATCCTATGTTTTCCTTCTTTTGGAGGGACTAAAACTTCTATCTTTGATTTCTGGTAAAAGATGTTTGTGTTGGAGAAAGCAAATAAGTATGTTTGGTTTGCTTTTAAAGAATTGAAAAAGCTAAGATGATGTCTACATACTGGTTTACAATTCTAAAAGAGCCAAGTGACTGGAAACCATAACCATACATCCTGTACATGTAAGCATGGGAAGTCTCTGTAGGAAAAACTCTACTTCTTCACTTATAAAATGATCCACACATTTTAAAAAATGGGTCAGACGAATACGTTTAAAGTCCTGCATCAACATAGTTTGTCAGCAAAGTGTTAGGAAGTAGTTCTCTGTTCCAAAATTCAAACTGCCTAAAGAGCAACTATTCTATAATTGTACTATTTACTGAGGAGTGGTTGGAGTCTAGTGTTAAAAAATTACTGGTGTCTAGAGTATCAACTCTTTTACCCCATGAAGCCTTTGAACACCAATGTTTGTTGCTAAAGGCGACACTTAGCCAAAGGTGAGAAAAGTGCTGCTGTGGAACTTGGAATGCATTTGTTCATAGAAAATAGATTTAAAATACTCATTTTATGTATTTGAGAGATCATTATTATATATCAAGTACATGTTGAATGAAGTGAGCTGGTCTATAACTCCAATAGCCAATCATGACATTGACCAGATAAACCAGCATGTATAAGTAAAATAAGCTAGTCACCAAAGAACAAATACTCTATGATTTCACTTATATAAGGAAATTAAGGTAGTGAAATTCAGAGAGACAGAAATTAGGATGGTTGTTACCAAGGAGTGTAACGAGGAGAGAATGAGCACTTACAGTTTAATGTGTACAGTTTAAGTTGAGGAATATTAAAACGTTCTGGAGATGGATGGTGGTGATAGTTATACAACAAACAATGTACTTAATGTCACAGAATTGCACACTTAAAATGATTAAAATGGTAAATTTTATGATGTATATTTTACCAGGATAAAAAAAAATAGAATGTAGCATAGCCCTAACCTGTGTGGCTCAGTTGGTTGGAACGTTGTCTCATACACCAAAGGGTTGTGGGTAATATGCCTGGGTTGTGGGCTAGATTCCACTAACAGATGTGCAGGGGACAGCACATTTATGTTTCTCTCTCTCCCTCTACTGATCGATCTCTCTCTCTCTCTCTCTCTCTCTCTCTCTCTCTCTCTCTCTCTCTCTCAAAATTGGTGAACATGTCCTTGAGTGAGAATAACAACAACAAAAAAGAACGTAAAATTTTATAGAACTTCAAGTGACAGTAGAGATCATCTTGCCAGATACTTTACCATCTCTGAACTGGTTTATTTCAGCTTAGAATTCTTGTCTATACCCCACCTTCACATCCCAACCTCCCTCAAAATCATACCCAGGACTTAGTTCAAATACTACTCCCCAGTTTTGGGGTCATTGCATTTTATGTACCACAGGTAAGTGGATAATATGAGGCAAATTAGATGTACATATCTGGAGCTAAGGAGAGAGGCTGGAACCAGAGACATGAATTTAGACGTTTTCAGAAGAAAGTGGATGAGACTGACCAGGGAAAATATGCATAATGACAGCAATACACGTAAGTAAATGGCTGTTGAATTGAACCTTATATGGGGCTTCGTAGAAGTGTGTTATGTGAAGTTGAAAACTATTCTTATTTTGAAAAGAAAGAAAAATGTAAGGAGAAAAAATTTCCCTCCTCAATTTCCTTCATGTATTTTTTTTTAAAAAGTCCTGGACATGGACAACAGTATGGTGATTGCCAGGGTGAAGGGGGTGGGAGGAGGTTGAGAAGGGTATATGAGGCATAAATGGCAATGGAAGGAGACTTGAATTAGGGTGGTGAACACACAATACAATGTACAGATGATGTGTTGTTGAATTGTGCACCTGAAACCAGTATAACTTCGTTAACTAGTGGCACCCTAGTAAAGTCAATATAAAGGAAATGAACATAACAAAGGAAAACTCATATTATTTTTAAGGAATATTCTGGAAACATTCACCCAACCCTGGAATTGTGAACATTTTGCACACACAAAAGTCTCAGGAAAAATGAGACGGCTACAAAATTGTACAGACTCTATTCTGGAATATTTTACTTAAATCATTCAATTATTTTTTTAAAAAAATAAATATTGGTGATAGTATCAGGAGGGGAGCATATTTCCTTAACATAAACATAAATCTAAATCTAAAGGCATTTTTGAACAGCAAATAAAGGCATGATTCAAATTCTATTCAATGCCTGAGTAAGCTTCATTTTAATATTTACATTGAACTAGAAAAATATTTAAAGATTATAAAATATTCTTCCAAAATTACGAGATCAGAAAGGAAGGGTTTGCTTATTTTAGTACACTTTATAAAGACTAACTTTGTTTCTCAAGAAAATCTGCAGTGAACTAAAATGAAAGGAAAATACTGTGGTCATACTGATGTGTTTGTCTTGTTTTTACTCTTGTTTTTAAAAACGAAGTTATACAATGAGCTCAGTCAAAATGAACACCAGTACATTTTTTCATGTCTCAAAAAAAAAAATCATTACAACTGCATACAGTTCCAAAGAGAATATAATTTTCTCTCGAAAGCAATAACTTTTCCTTCAGCATACAATGATTTCTTGGTTATGTGAAGTTTAAAGCTATTCTTTAAACTCACATATCCTGTATAGGATATGTAAACCACATATCCTACTCTACTTGACTTGACCCACAAAATTCCCCATGTCATCTGAAATGGAAGGATGGGTCACAATAAGAACATAAGTTGACTGATAATGCAGTTCCCAGATGGTATTTAAAGGATGCAGCCTTGAATTACACTGATTTCATTAAACAGAACCCTGTTACACTTGATAGGATTTTACTTAAAAAATACAAGCCCACAGAGCCACACTATGTTTTAATATAAATGGAAAATAAACAAGTTGGTCAATTTACGAAAATAATTTAAATAAAATATATTAGAAAAGGTTATAAAATAATAAGACATTTCTTTTTTGTGTATATGTGTACATTTATATAGAGTTAATACATATATGTTTATTTACTTTAAGGTAAATATATTCAGGATACAAATAATATCAGCCAGCTGTGAACTTCAACAATTTTATCATGAAATGACATGTTTCTTAAAGTAACATCATGGACTTTACTTACTGATGGATAAAAGAAAAAAAATTCTGTTTAATCCTTGAAGAAGACATCTTAGATAATGGTTTTATGTCACTAACTGGTGTGAGAACATTCTACAGTCAAGATTTGGATAAGAACTATCAGTTTTATTTGCTTAAAAATTAAGTATTTACTGGGTGACTGGTACATGAGGGAAATTTTTTAAAAGGTGAAATATTAGGAATATATAATACAAAAAGACCTACAATTCATTTTCCATGAGAATATTGAATATGAACGAAGACTATAAGCAACCAATAAAACAGTCAATATCATTTCAGTACTCATTTTCATTATAATATAGAATAGCCCATTTTAAATAGGGCTTATTTAATATTTTAAGTTACTTATCAAAAATAGCTTATCTATGCCTAAAAATAGGAAGGGTCTGGAATTAGCAGGATTCATTCCAGGAAGAGTAAGCCAGAACGAACAAACAACAAGGACAATAACAACACACACATACACACAACAAATTCTTGGGGCTGTCTATAACCAAGGCTGCTATGGGAATTAGAAGGGAGACATAAAACCACGAGATTGAGTGTCCCTAGGATTACTAAAAAAGAATATTACCACTAAATAAGCTTCCTATATAATTATTTACATAGTAAAATGGAGTAATGGCTCACTGTAAGAAGTAAATTGAACAGAAATTGCCAGCAGAAACACCTTTTCTTGGGAGCCTTTCTTGAAGCCTTCACCCTCCCCTCCAAAAAAAGGATAGAAGTGACTACTTGCTTATTTGTGCTCTACTTGTACCTTCTACATACTTAATAACAAAATTGGCCCCTTTTTAGTGCAATATGGGATGGTGAGCTCCTTAATGGCAGTGGTGAGTTGTTCATTTTTATAGCTAGCACCTAGTAAAATGTATAATACATAGTGACTATTTGGCTGTTTAATGATTCATTCTACTATGCATTCTTTGCACATTCATCTAATTCTTGTAATATTAGAATAAATCAAACTTTGTAAAAAGGCAGGAAAATTGTTGATGAATTTCTATATCTTTAGATAGGTTATCCTAGGGCTTATTTGGTCAGCAGAACATAAAAATATAGCATTAATTTTTATGCAGGTCAACAGCTTGAGAAGTTATAAACATACCCCTTTTGGCCTAGAAATAAATAAAGAAAAAAATGAAACAAAACAAACCCTCACCCACCCCATGTAAACCCTAAAAAGCAAAGATCTAACTAATAGTGCCTTCCATTGAAAATATTTCAACACTAGGAAAATAAATTTTAATTTTAACATAATTTAAACTCTAACCTAAGCTATTTTTGTATTTATGCTTCACATGCAATAGACACAAATTGAACTACCTCTGGAACCCAGGAACTTGTGGATTTACTAACTAAAGAGTTTTCTGTTATGCAGTAACATCTCCATCTGCTGGAACTTTAGGTGTCTGCTAATTCCACGATCCTAGAAACTAAAAATCCATTTTTTTGGACGGTGTAGGAGAGAACAGATATTATTCATTTTAATTTCATTTAAACAAATATTTATCACTTGCATAAGATGTGCCATGCCCTGTGCTAAATGATGTAAAAACCAAGACTAGTTGAGCTAATCTCCCTCCATCACAGAGCTCACAATCTGGAGGGAGAGAGAGGTGTATAAATAACGACCAAACCTCAATGGAATAAGTTACAGACTTACATATTCTATAAATTCTGAAGTTGAGACAGGCCGGACCACTGAGAATAATGTGTGAAAGCACTGGGGGAAAGCTCTTTCTTAACAAAGGATATGTCTCAAGGACCAGCTGCATTTCTGCTTCTCCATCAATCCAAAGGTTCAGGTGTGGGAAAAATGATGCAGCTGAGTACTGGGATGCATTGAAGATACAGCTGCTAGATCTATACAAATTCTATTTGGCACTATAAATGGGGCTGGATTCTGCCTGGAAGCTAAAGACTGCCAAATCCTAATTTAAGACATTGCATTTCAAAAAAAAAGAATTTAAAAAAAAGAAAAACTTATAATGAAAATACATTATGACAAATAATACAGCACACACATTACCTTTAAATATGATCCATAGTATTTTGTTACATATGAGCTGTCACACTGACTCAAAACAGTTATTTCTTGCTGAATGTCTTCAATTTCATCTTCAGCTTCCTCAAGGTCTATAATTTTAATAGCAACCACTTGCTGGGTACGGTTATCAATTCCTTTGAAAACTTCTCCAAAGGAGCCTTTTCCAATGCGTTCTAATTTTGTGAACAGTTCTTCTGGATCAGCTATATTATTCTAAGAGGAGGGAGAGAAAGAAAGGGGATAACATAAATGTTTTGCATCAATTCTTTTAAATGAAGGAAAATAAATCATATAAGACATTAACACGTTTTTTTAAAGCATACAAATTCCCTTGACTCTTCACATGTGCTTTGTTAGAACAACAGTAACTCCAAATGGTGGGCTAGTCCATATTCTACTGGATCACACACATTCACTGAGTTTCCTTCATCCTGCTACCATAAACAATCCTATACAACAAATGTTGTCTCTGAAGCCTGCCAAAGGGCCAGACATGTTTTAGAGTAAAGCAGCTGGCTATAGATAGGTTGCACATTACTGTTATGATAGCGATACTGAGAGAACTCTTAAACTAAGTTATAGGTAGGTGAATCATTAAAAATTCTAACATTCCACCAGCATTATGCTACCTTTTAATTCTCCTTTTATCTCTCCAACTTGGAAAACTCAATCAGCCCCACCTATACTTCTAAACCACCATGTAAACAACACAGAACACAAAAGACTAAAGAATCTACGAGTCTCATTTTTTTGTTTTTTAAAAAAATCTTTATTGTTGAAAGTATTACATAGGTCCTCCTTTCATTTTTTTCTTTACTTGAGATCTTATCCACATGCAATGTTCTCATCAATGATTGAAATAACATTCTACCCCTTTATCATCATAATTGCTAGTACTCATGAGGAAATGGTAATATGTTGAACTTTCACAACTTATCTTACAGTGGCAATCCAGAGTAAGTCCACATAAAATTTATAGTCAAGCATATATTTTAATAAATGTATAAGCATGACTTAGATTTATAAATCACTGTCCTTTCCTGGTTCAATGTTATCCTTTATCTTATCATATACAACTTTTAACTAAAATTTTGTGCCCACAAGACAACCTTTATATGCCTACTTAAACTCATATTGCTTAATACTGTACATATTTCTAATCAAGTAGAACACAAGATCTACAAACCTCCCCAAAAGGCATGTTATTAATTTATATTTAAGTGATTTATTACTCTGTACCTAAAACTTTACTTTTAGATCCTTCAAATATAGGAGAATATTAGCTGGTTCTGGTAGCTATCTATATTTAATTTGACAGTTGGACCCAGATCATCTGTTCATTTACAACTTTACCATCAAGTCATCAATTTGAGGAGACAATTATAGAGTTAGCATGTTCCCTTATGTCTTCTTTAATTGGACAAAATGATCACTAAAGTTTACTTTTTTCTCTCATTAAGTTCTCTGCACCATTATGCCCAGATAGATCCACTAGCACTCCAGTAAACTAATTTTGAGTAATTTGAAAACTTATAATTGCCTTAAATTTTTTTTCACCAACTTTTCTTTTTTCCAACCTGCTTAAATACAGTTTGCACACGGCCTGCTTATTTTATAAACTTCCGCATTTTCCTGGGTTGGATATTTTCCATTTCTAAAAGCTGCACTTTTCACGTAGTAGTCTCTTTGATGTTTCAAGCTACTCATTATTGATGTCATTGGTATTCTCTTTCTTACCAAGACATTGTGCTTCATTGTGATTACTATTACATAGTAGCTAAACCAAAGGTACCTCTCTTCTTACTTTTGGTGATGGTTCTTGTCTTTCCAGTACCTTGTGGCAAAAACAAAACAAAACAAAACAAAAGCTTTGTCAAACAGCTTGGTGACAGGTTCACCACCCTATTACTTCCTAAATTCAGTAGATTTGGGAAAAGATAAAGAAAAAAAGCTTTCAGTCTTTCTGACATAACTATAAAACAAATCTAAACATTGCAAATATGCCATGATTAAAAAATACATAGTATGTACTTTCTGATACACTGTCAACTAGGAAGTAGATTAACCTTGGTTGTAGAAAACATTTTATGCTCTACATAACAAAAAATGTTGTTGTATTAAATCCTAATCTTATTTCTTTCTTTATTTATAGTTTTAAAATTAAATTTATTGGGGTGACATTGGTTAATATGATCATATAGGTTTTAGGTGTGGGTTTCTATGTTATAAAATCTGTATATTGCACCGTGTGCCCATCACCCAAAGTCAAATCTTCTCCTGTCACCTCATATTAGGACTCCTTTCTCCCCACCCACTTCCCTCTGCCAACCAGCACTCTGCTGTTTGTGTTCATAAGTTTCAGTTTTATATCACACATATGAGTGAAGTCATATGGTTATTAGCTTGTTCTGTCTGACTTATTTCACTTAACATAATGTTCTCAAGGTCCACCCATGTTGTTGCAAATGGTGCTATTTCATCCTTTCTTATAGTTGAGTAGTATTCCATTGTTTATCCAGTTCTCTACCACAGGACACTTTGGTTGTTTCCATGTCCTGGCCACCGTGAATAATGCTACAGTGAACATGGATACATGTTCGAATACATGATTTACGTACCCAGGAGAGGGGTTTCTGGGCCATATGGTAGCTCTATTCTTCATTTTTTGAGGAATTGCCAGATTGCTTTCTATAGTGGTTGTACCAGTTTACATTCGCACCAGCAGTGAATGAGGGTTCCCTTTTCCCACAACCTCCCAACACTTGTTATTGCTTGTCTTGTTGATAATGGCCACTCTAATAGGTGTGAGGTAGTATCTCATTGTAGTTTTGATTTGCTTTTACCTAACTGCTAATGAGGTTGAACATCTTTTCATATATGTGTTGGCTGTTCACATGTCTTCTTGGGAGAGATGTATTTTCAGGTCCTCTGCCCACTGTTTGATTGGGTTGTTTGTTTGGTGTTGAGTTTTATGAGTTCTTTATATATTTTGGAAATTAAACCTTTGTTGAAGCCACCTTTGTTTTGTTGTTATTTCTTTTGCAGTGCAAAAGCTTCTTAGTTTGATATAGTCCCATTCATTTATTTTTGCCTTTACTTCCCTTACCTTTGGGGTCAAGTTCATAAAATGTTCTCTACAACTAGGGACCATTAAGTTTGGTGCCTATATCTTCTTTTATGCAACTTATTTTTTAGGGTCTTATGCTTAGATCTTTGGTCCATTCTGAATTAATTTTTGTACATGAGGACAAACTGTAGTCCAGTTTCATTTGTTTGCATGCGGCTTTCCAGTTTCCCAGCACCATTTATTAAAGAGACTATCTTTACTCCATTGTGTGTTTTGGCTCCTTAGTCGAAAATTATCTGTCCATATACATTTGGTTTTATAGCTGGGCTTTCTATGCTGTTCCATTGATCTGTGTGTCTGTTTCTGTGCCAATACCATGCTGTTTTGGTTATCATAGCTCTAGTATAATTTGAAGTCAGGTAGTGTGATACCTCCAGCTTCATTCTTTTTTCTCAGGTTTGCTTTGGCTATTTGGGGTCTTTTGTGGTTCCATACAAATCTGATTATTTATCGTTCTATTTCTTTAAAATATGACATTGGGATTTTGATGGGGATTGCATAAAATCTGTATATTGCTTTGGGTAAAATGGCCATTTTAAATATGTTGATAATTCTAATCTTTCTAGTTCATGTTTTAAAAGGATTTGACTGAAAAAACCAACCCCAGGGAGAACACAGCTATTCTTGCTTTGTATAATAAATAGGTTCCTGAAAGTATGTAAAACAAAGATTTAAAAATCAAGTCACACTGCGCATTTTAAGGAAACTCTGAAGTGAATCCTAAAACTAGTCAATATACTTTAAGATTTTAAATCAAGAAATACCAACTTGAAGAAAGAAAAAATCCATTATTTATGCAATATTTGTACTTTCAATTTTTTATTTGGAGACTAAAACTTCTCATACAGAGTAAAGGAAATAATGAAAACAAGTTTTCACTAGTAGTATAACCTCACCTACTTGACTATCTGATGATAGAGATTTCTGCTCTATTTGCCAATTCCTGAATTTTGGGTAGGTAATACCTAAATTCTAATCCCCCTTCAGCATCTCACCAGCTTCTTAAACCAAAGTATCCTAAGTCTTAATATTAAGACGGATTCTCTTTTTGATGCAAGGGCAAAAGTCAAGTAAATAAATGATAAACATCATAAGTAATTCAATTTAAAAACCACCTAAATATAGAAGCTGATTAGTCCAATCCTTTTTTATTATTATTACTGGGGGCACATACTTAATGATTTATTATTTTCAAATTCTTTATTGTTCAAAGTATTACACAAGTCTCCCTTTTTCCCCATTGACCTCTCCCCAGCTACCCACCCCGCAAGCACATGCCCTCACCGCTCCTGCCTCCACTGTCTGTGTCCATTGGTTATGCTCATATGCATACATACAAGTCCTTTGGTTGATCTCTGACCCCCTCACCTCCTGCTTTCCCTCAAAGATTGGACAGTCTGTTCAATGCTTCTATGTCTCTGGTTCTATTTTTGTTCATCAGTTTATGTTGTTCATTATATTCCACAAATGAGTGAGATCATGTGATATTTATCTTTCTCTAACTGGCTTAGCATAATGCTCTCCAGTTCCATTCATGCTGTTGCAAATGGTGAGAATTCCTTCTTTTTTAGAGCAGCGTAGTATTCCATTGTGTAGATGTGCCACTTTCTTCTAACCTACTCATCTGCTGATGGGCATTTAGATTGTTTCCAAATATTAGCTATTATAAATTGTGCTGCTATGAACATAGGGGTGCATATATCCTTTCTGATTGATGTTTCTGTTTTCTTGGGATACAGTCCTAAAAGTGGGATTACTGGGTCAAATGGAAGTTCCACTTTCAATTTTTTTGAGGAAACACTGTACTGTTTTCCACAGTGGCTGCACCAGTCTGCATTCCCACCAGCAGTGCAAGAAGGTTACTTTTTCTCCGTATCCTCACCTGTTGTTTGTTGATTTATTAATGGTAGCCATTCTGACAGGTGTGAGATGGTACCTCATTGTTGTTTTGATTTGCATCTTTGAGCATGTTTTCATATGTTTCTGGGCCTTCTGTATGTCCTCTTTCAAAAGGTATTTAAAGAGGTGTCTATCTAGGTCCTTTGCCCTTTTTTTGGATTGTTTATATTCCTTTTGTTAAGTTGTTATGAGTTCCCTATCAATTTTGGATTCAAAATTTTGGATTCAACCATGATTGGAGATAACATTGGCAAATATGTTCTCCCATACAGTGGGCTTTCTTGTTGTTTTGTTGATGGTTTCTTGATCTGTCCACTCTTGTTCACTTTCTTCAGAGCCTCTAAGAAAGTTAAGTCAGCTTCCTTCCCACTCAAATCAAATATTCTTTTAAGACTATTAAAATTTCCAAATATTTCTATCGCTACTGCAAGATTGCAGTTTACTATTATATCTGTATTTGTATTACCTTCTCAAAGCTGTAGCTCAGGAAGGAGCTATAAGTTCTGTAGCAGCAAATAGGAAAAACAGCTACTTAACGTCGTATTGATTTACAATGAATGGTAGCAAAAACAGGTCTGTCAACATAAAAATCTCACAGATCCACCTCAGAACATTATTATTCTTTGACTGTCTTTATCTTTCCTTTGCTTGAAATTGATCTCTTCAGCTATAAGTACACTGTTACAAATTTAAGTCTGAAGCAGAGGTATCATTACTATTAACAAAACAACAATGATAACAATAACCTTTTAGTATGGAAATGCTCTTAGGAAGTCCAAAAGGGAAAAACATAAGATGATCATTCTGTTTGTCTCCTGTGTAAAGTCAGGGGCAGATGAAAGAAGACTACTTGCATACTTAAAACACAGAATCAGCGGGTGGAAGAACTTTTGAAGGTTCTCTAAGTGGCCTCCGGTCCTGGCTGCACGTGAGAATCACCAATACAACTTTTAAAATGCAGATACCTAGGTCTCATTCCAAAACTACTGATTCAGAATCTCTGAAATTGGGCCCAGCAATCAGTATGTTTTTAAAAAGTACTCCAAACTATTTTCCATATATTCATTTTAGCCCCAGTTTTAAGATTAGCATTTGGGAACCAGTAAGCAGACAGATCTTGAATGTGTATCCTTGATTGTATGGAACTCATTACCACTATTTTTTTCCCAGGCAAGCCTGTGGCTCTCTTCTAACTTTGAATGCTAAGAGGACAACTTGGAAATTAAAATAAAACCAAGAACACCTTAATATTTACATATATGTACCTATATTTTAAAAATTAGGTCTTCAATAGTTCTTATATGGACACATCTCTAAAATTACCCTCAAATAAAACAAGAAACAATAATTTACCAAAACATATACAATGTGTTCTCTACATTTTGTATATGTACTCTTGAACTTTAAAAAAAAATTTAATTGATTTCGGAGAGGAAGGAAGAGGGAGAGAGAGATAGAAACATCAATGATGAGAGAGAATCATTGAACGGCTGCCTCCTGCATGCCCCCCACTGAGGATGGAGCCCACAACCTGGGCACGTGCCCTTGACTGGAATCAATCCCAGGACCCGTCAGTCCACAGGCTGATGCTCTATCCACTGAACCAAACCAGCAAGGACTCTTGAACTTTTTTTTAAACCCAGCATAATAGCTTAACACATTAAGTGCCCTGTCAGTCTCCAGTGACTGACACTATACTCTCCGTCCAGAAGACAAAACAGGGTGGGTGCTTAATGTGTTAAGATTTAACGGATGATAGTTTTGAGTTAACAGTCAACATTGACAAAGTGTAAAAGTTTAGTTCTAGTCAGCTAGTAAAAAATGGGTACAAACTGTGTAGGGTGATGTAAGGGAGAGAAAAAAAAAGAAGGTCTCCTCAACCCTATTAGTTTCCCTGGTTGGATCTGAACATTAAACTGACAAAGACAGATGAACAGAAGAAAAGTATATCAATCTATTTAATATAAGTTTTATATGACACCAGAGCCTCCATAAGGAAATAAAGACTCAAGAAATGGTTAAACCTGTGTGTTTTTGCTAGGTTTGAAGAAGACTGGAAAGTTGTAGAAAGATGTGAGCTAAGTGTCATAAGTGAGGGAAACTTAGCAAGGACTGTTCAGATTCTTCCTGGTGTCCATTGTCTTTGGAGATATGGATGCTTCTTTCCTCCTGGTATAGGGAGAGTACCTCTCACAGAAGGTCTTAAGACCAGTTTCAGGAAGAAGAGCAGGGGGCATGTGGGGAGGGTGGTGTGGGAGAATAAGTCAAAGTAACCTTTCTTCTGTCATTTTCTCAAACTCCTTCAGTTTAAAATATCCAATATGCCATGGTGCCATACTTTGAGGTAGCCTGTCCTGAACCCCATCAAGAGGCATTAAGAATAGGCAATCAGGAGAAACAAGAAAACGTAGACAGAGTTAGAATTCTCCCTGGGGTTCTAAGCAGAATGGAGACCCGGAGAGCCAAAGGATGGCAAGAACAAAATGTAACAAATCTAGTTTCTTTGAATCTGAGGTAGTTTAGCCTGACTTCTAGTCTGGAGCTGAGAGTGAAAACATAACAGATTTAGGGAAGAGGGGTAGATTTCTCAGAGGATTTGACCAGAAAGAGTTGACCTCAGGTGTTCCAAAGAACCTTGCAGAACTATGAACCAAGCTGAACAAGGCTGACCTCAAACTACATTTTCCTATAGCCTTCCTACCTTGATAAAACCCATTCTATGAATGTTCTTGGCTATAAGGCACTGTTTGCATTTTTACAAAGACTGATTATGTGTAAAGGCCTACCAGTGACTCACTGATGAGGAGGGGTATACAGGAAATAATGAGCAAAAAATGTGCTAATGACATCAAAGCTTAGAAAGGAAGACCTCTTATCTATTTTAATTCTCAAGAGGTAACAACAGGGGTAACCTGCAATGAACTCAGGACGCCCTGAAAATCATGGAGAGCAATTAAAAACCTTATCCTAACAATGTACTAAAACCTTGAGACACCCAGTTAACTACATAGTATTTAAATTACTCAGATTAGTTCTTGCAAGATAGAGAGAAAATACTTTTCTGGATTACTTCCATGTCTATATTATTACCTGCCATCTAACAAGTAGAATGCATATAGATAAAAGTCATTCTCTAGTGATGCCATGAGCCTCAAATTCAATTAGTTCTATTATGATTACCTATGTTAAGATTGTTCAATTGCCCTATGAACACTGCCTTGTAAGTCTGTTGAGTGCTTCCTAATCAAGATACTGCCAGAAGAAAAACAAAGGTAAAAATCAACAGACATATACCTCTCAGCACTGCTTGTATTCAAGATTGCAGGATAATAACTTTTTAAAGTATTTTATATGATCCAAGCACAACTGAGTTCTCCCTGGATAGAACTATAACAGTCCCAGGCTTTTAGAATTAGAAGGAAATTTAGGTCATTTGATCCAATTCCTTATCACCACCACCAACAAAAAGCATTTATTGTGTGCCTGCTGTGTCCTAGGCTTATACTACCAAGTGGAAACTATGAAATTTAAAGCTACTTATGTCATAATAATGGTAGAAGTAGGGAAATGTAATGGAGGGAAAAATAAATCCTGGAATTAAAAGAATTATAGACTCTTTGAGATAAACAGGTACTTAGCAAACATGATACAAAATTTATTTTTATAGTGAAAAAAAGTAAGACCTGTAGCCTAGAGAGGTTATAAACTGTTCAAGGTTCTAAAGTGGTTCATTAGTGGCAAAGCTCAAACTTGAACCCAGGATTCCTTACTTTTAAGGAATCACTACGCTTGGGTTAATTTGTAACTTAAATGATATTCTTTTTCTATAAAACCAAAATTATTTTCTATCATAAACAAATCAACGACTGCTCAAATGTCTACTTAGAAATAGCCCTACATCTCAAGAATTTAAAAATTTGAAAAATAAAATTTTGAAAAACGTAGAAAAGGACTTTACTTAGTCTTTGAATGATACGATTACTTACAATTATTGAACCACTATGTGATTGGTTGGTCCTTGTTTATATGCACAATTACCAAATATTTCATATTACAGTCTTACAGAGAAGTCAGCTATATGGTATCTTGACTTTTTGTCAAGGTTACTGTACTAGGTCCATTTTTTTCCATGTCAATAACTAAACTGGAATGGGCTAACTTTTAGAGTATTGGAGGCAAGGAAGGGATGGTATTCCACACCATAATTCCCATAGGGTCCAATGTCCAGAAGCCAATAGCTCCAATTCCAGCTTCATCAGTGATTTACTGTAGACTTCAGTAACCCTTAACACTAAGATTTTCAGTTCTGTTCTTAAAATAAGACCCTCAAATTGATCAAATTTTACAAGAATAAAATATTTATGTAGCAGGTTTTATATAAGCAAAGAATTGTTCAAAGGACCAAGTGAATACTCAGATGTTTTTAATGAGAAAGATGAAAAAACTCATTAGTTTTTCTAAACTTTTGAAAAATGTGATATTAGAAGAGTATTTCTCTACTTTATACAACCTCATGTTCATATTATAAGTATGTGATAAAATTTTATGGATTCTTAAGAGACCTCTATGATTCATATTTCTGAAATAAAATATGTAGCCTCACTATATTTTGCATATAATAAAATAAAACTTAAGATAAAAATCAAGTAAGTCTGTACATGTTTCAAAATTAAATATGAAGAATTTGGTTTGTAGTCAACTTTCTTTAAGTTGTCAAGTTGTTTTTTTGTTTGTTTGTTTTTTGTATTTCCATGTTCATGAGAGCTCAAAATATTTATCTAAACACAATAAAATAAATATCTTATTTACTTATTTCATGGCATACTCACATTTTTACATATCTCTCAAAGGTTATTATATCTTGCTTTTGAAACATAACGTAGAAGTCAAATTGTCTGATTTTATGTATATGCAATGAAATGTAGTTACAACAGCCTTATGTTTCCTTCTGGTAATCAGATAGTGTTTTATCAACTCACAGTTGAGTTCCTGTCTTTACTCACTCACTTAAAAGACAGTTTTGAGATGGATGAGGCAGCATCAAGGTAGCTCTGGTCTTCATAGTAAAGCATAAATTCGAAAGTCTCACACATTATTATTTTCTACTCTTAACGCAGTGTAAACTTTCAGCAGTATTGTGCATAGCAACAAAAAGAAATGTGTTTATAAAGCAGAAATAAAATTAAATTTAAAGTACTTTTTCATCTCTATTTTATTACTCCTATTTTTAAATGCACATTAGCAAAAATACTTAGAATGCAAATGTTTTAGTAAAGGGTAACATCATTAAATTTATTACAAAGATTTTGACATAGCTGTATGAATAAGAGCATTTTGAGGAGTTTCTCTTGATTCATTATTTTGAGTCTACTTCATCCTTAAGAACAAAAGAATAATTGGTAATATTCTTCATATTAAATCCTCCTACTCACGATAAGAGAAGCACTTCCTCTGTCTCCTAACTTGGATTCTTCTGTTTACCCAAGCTCAGATCAGACAGGGGGTGTGTGTGGGGGGGCAATGAAGTAAGTGGGACACATTCTGGGATGTGAAAAATGCATTTATTTATATATTTTTGTAAAATAGTTCAATTTATAATCCAGTAAAGAAGAATGGAACATTTCTTTGATTCTATTATCACTTTACACACACTACATTTTTCTACAGAAAATGAAATACAGGCAGGATAATATGGAATTTAACCATTAAAGCCTCCACCTTAGAAATCCTCAAGCAAGAAACCATGTCATAATAGGCAGCACTTTCATTAGCTCCATTTCCCAGATAGATCTTTAAATTCCTGTTATTTTAATTGTAAGTAGAAATGTCAGATTATTTTATTTAGCCATGTAAATTATCTTTGTATCTAAGACCTCTTAAAGGAAATAACTAATTTTGTCTTTTTTACTAAACCTTTAATTATATCCATGGGGAAGGGGAAGGAAACTCCTGTAAACGACCACATTCTTCTCTCAAAAAACCAAAAGTCAGGGCTATCATCACAATAAATGCTGGATGCAAATTCCATTGCATCATTTAACTTATTTCTCTATGACCTTACAACCATTCTAAACGAAAAAGGAGGCGTAGTTTCTCATATGTATTACAGAGGTTAAAAAGAAGAGTGAAGTCAGGCAAAATTTGCTTAATTTTGCTTATCCCAGAAATTAGAAGAAATCAGTGATTAAATGTCAACTTCACCATCCGTATGATGAGGGAGAGAGGTGGTATCAATGATCTCTAGTCATTTTAAACGATCTACTATTCTCGCAGTGTGAATTTGTGAAGTATTAGAAACCAAGATTCTTTGCTCCCCTGCTTGTATCTCTAGGAATTGCCAATTATATTTCTGAAGCAATCATTACGGTGAGGGATGAACTGGCATTGACCACAAGGCCACTTCCATAGTGGAATACAATGGTTCAAATTAAAAAGTACATACTACCTCATTGTTCAGGTAAGAAATTCAGAATCACTAGTTGACTGCATTCAAGTCCCAATTCTCTGATACTATAGTGAAGCAGGCTCAGAAGCCAAGAATGGAAAAAGAGCATCAGAATGAGTACTGTCCAAAATGACCTCTCCCCCCTCATACTGGCCATGTTCCATTATATGAATGGCTGCTGCAAGGAAGTCAAGGGGAGCCAGAGTTTAGGTTATACAGAGCCTAAGCTTCTATTAGTCTCCTTCTCCTTCAGTTGTAAATTCATAAAGAAAGTAAAGTAGCATTCAGAAAGTAACCTGGTTTATATCTGACCATATACAGAAGCACAACATCCAACAATTAAGTGCCCAAAGGGGAAATTTCAGGGATGTCTTAACCATATATCCAACCCAAGGTTTCAGTGAGTAGTAGTTAGTCATTCAAACTTAAGTGCAATGTTCCACTGGAGAACAATTCTACTTTTTTACTTTTGAGCCTTTGGGTCATGCCATTTTCTCCATCGACAATAACTCTATCTCTCCTCCATCTCTGAAAATTCTTCATCCCTATTTTTAAATTAATTAATTAATAAATAAATTAATTAAGGTATTACAGATAGTATTTTAAAAAATACCTCTCCAACTACGAAGGGGAAGCTGATCACCAAAACAGAGTCAATTACTTCTTCTTCTGCCCTCCCACAGCCTTTTGCTTTAACTTCAATTACAGTACACATTTTATTATCCTTGAATTCTATTTAATTGCCATGACCTTTCCATGTTTTTTTTCTATTTTCTAATGAGTAAGCTCATTAAGGATGGGGCTCTCTCTTACTAAGCACCACCTACGCTGAGCACTACAGGACCCAGTATAGTATTTGTATACTGTGGGTTGGATATATGTTGGGTGTTTACCTGGAGGCCTTCCTCAGATGAAGTCATTGACATGAGGTTGTCCTTTCATTTATTATTTGATTTCTGACTTTTGGTGCAAGGGAGATTACATTCAATAAACCAAAGGATATTAAAATAGGTATGAAATTCTAAGTCAATACCCTTTCTCATGTGTGATTGACATAATAAAAACTTTCCAAAGTGACAACTTTGAGATTTTTTTCTTTCTACTGAAGAGCTCTTTTTTAATATCTCAAGAAAAACGATTTTAAATATAATAATGTTACACACAATAAACACCAATTATTCAAGAAAAATGATCTTAAATATAATATTACATGCAATAAACATTAATATTTTAAGAAAAAAAGGATTTTAAGTATAATATTACCAAAACTGTACTAACATTGTATGATATCACAAAAGTTGTAGGAAATATTAAAAATCTGCAAATAACAGGATTACTTCTATTATATTCTAAAATATTTTTTCCTCTGGTTTGAAGAGCTCTTTTTAAATTAAAATTATTGGGGTGACATTAATAAAATTATATAGGTTTCAGGTGTACAAATCTATAATACATTTTCTATATATTATATGGTGTGTTCACCACCCCAAGTCAAGTCTCCTTCCATTATCATTTATTCCTCCTTTAACCTCTTTTACCTCCCTCCATTCCCCTTTTCCTCTGGTAACCATCATACTGTTGTCTCTCTATGAGTTTTTGTTTTTGGGGGCTTTTTTTTGCGTAATCACTTCATCTTTTTCACCAACCCCTATCACTCCTCTCCTTTGACAGCTGTCAATCTGTTCTCTGTATCTGAGTCTATTTCTATTTGGTTTGTTAGTTTATATTGTTCATTAGATTCTACATTTAAGTGAAATCATATGGTACCTGTCATTCTCTGACTGGCTTATTTAACTTAGCATAATATTCTCCAGCTCTTTAGTGTGCAGAGAACAACAGGTCTTAAAATAATATGGAGCTACACCCAAAAGAGAGTTGGTAGTAACCATAAACACAAGGATGCATATCGGTGCTATACGCAAATCTGATTTTGAAAGCACACCTGCAATCACTATTAACCAGAGCCACAGGACTCTTCTTTGTGCGGTAGAGCCCAGTATGATTTCATACTCGAATGCAAAGATTAGAGGCCTCAAAGAGCCACAGTCTGTGTATCACTCTGCTTTACATTTCAATTTAGTTGGGCTAAACACATATAGAAATCCACAATTCAATCAGGGATCAGGTTTAACCATAAGCATTAATGTTAAAATTAAAGGGATTATTTCTGACTAGACAGGAAGTTACATAAATATGACCTGGGATTGATAACAAGTTCTAACTATAAAATATTAATTTGGAAAGGGGGCAAGGTCATACAATGAAAGGAAGACAAAGATTCTACTAATATATAAATTATAAAACAGGTATCCTAATTTATTCAGGCCATTATTTAATCAAATCCACATAGGGCACTTTAACATGATGGACACTGAGAGCTTGATTTTATGCTATCCATACTGGAGGATGTCATTAAAGGATGTCATTCCAGTACTTTCAGAAATAAATACCTTTGTAGAGAATCTAAAGCAGAGACCCCTAATAGCAAATATCGAACTATCACAGATAATGTTATGGTGAATCTTTAGCTCACTTATTAAAATGCATTGGATTGAAACAAAATTGATTTTTTTCACTGCCCATCTTCCTTCTAGATGCAGAACTCCAATTAAAATCAATAGATTTGAAGCTTGTAAGCACAGCACTAAATTATTAACACCACGAGTTCTTTTAGAAAATTAACACTGATTGAGAAAGTGGGATTTTACATAGACTTACCTTTGAATTCTTAATGAGAAAGTGGCTGCAGTATAATTTCCCTCTTTAATCAAATCTATACTTTGAACAAATTTAATCAAATAGTATTTGCAAGGAGTTACTGAATGGAATCTTAGGACTAAGGAAAATTATCTCTTGGGTTCTGCTGGCTTTAACATCCTATGATCCCAAGAAAATGATACTGATGGCATGATGTGGTCAATAGCAAACAATTTTAATCTTGGCAAAGACTAATAATGGAGCAAAGAGGAGATTATAGATTATTCTATAAGAATGGTCTCTAATATTTTCAACAATCTACTTTTCATTTTTCAAAAGTGAAAAATATCATCAGAGTGTCTGTTTATGTGTGCATATGAGTGCAGGGTTAAAAAATAATGCTTCTTTAAGAGGTTTGAAACAGTGCAATAATAAACAAGAATTAACTCAGAAACCAAGTAAAAAGGGATATGTGGGTGTGTGCACGCGCACGCAATAGTTGAACCTGAAACCCTAAGCTGAGAAGTACTACTACTACTAATGGGAATAAAAGTTAGCTCTGCACTCAGAACCATGATGCACCGAACATATATGAGAAATAAGCTTACCTGAAAAAATGTGTTATATTAACACAACAGGGGCTAGATTTTTAATATTCTCACTAATGATGATTTTATTATTGTTATTCCCTTTCCCTTTCACAAGGAATATCAGTTCATTGGGGGGGGGGGAGTAGTAAATATTGTCATATTTCCATTTTCCCAAAGAATTCCAGCTTAGATAACTATTATTTTTGTTGTAAATTAATCTCCTCTCAAAGTTCACCAGCATTTCCTGAACTGGAGTTTCTCAAATTGACCTCCATCCTACCCTACACCTCATTGTCAATAGCACTTGTGACTATCCTAATCCCTATTCCTAAAGGTACAAATTCACTAGTTTTTACTCCCACTGATCTGTGCTAATATTGCTGAAATCTATTCATGTTGCCAAAGTGCAACATTTGACAACTTAAATGTTCAAATAAAGGGAGACATGTTATTGAAATGATGAGATATCTACTAATATGAGTTGAACCTTTTTAAAAAATATATATTTTTATTGATTTCAGAAAGGAAGGGAGAGGGAGAGAGAGATAGAAACATCAATGATGAGAGAGAATCATTGATTGGCTGCCTCCTGCACGCCCCCTACTGGGGATCGAGCCTGCAACCTGGGCATGTGCCCTTGACCGGAATTGAACCCGGGACCTTTCAGTCTGCAGGCTGATGCTCTATCCACTCAGACAAACTGGTAGGGTGAACCTTTTAATTTTTAACAAATATCATTATGAATATAAGGTTGTTTACACATTCTCCACAAAACTATGGCTAGGATATACTTTATTAGTTGAAATTTATAGTCCTTGCTCATTTGCTAATCAACTTAACAAAACTGTAAGGATAATCAACATCTAGTACCAAATGTGAAAAAGGTACAAAATCTGAATTTTTTTCTTTTAAAGAATCTATATAATGTTTAAGAACTTTAAAAGACCATAGGATTTTAGGCCTGGAAATGACCCTCATAAGGTACTTGGATTTCTTTGACTGTATAATGAGTGATTTCTAACTGGTGGTGGGATAAACAATGATAAACAGGTAACCTCAGGATGGAGACAAATGACCAAGTTCCTTCATTAGTTCTTGAATTGCCATAGCCAAAATAAGCATTATGAGCAATGCAAAGTAATTAAAATGATTTAACAGTGTGCTACCCGAAAAGATCTACGATCTACAACTGGAAATCACATACCCTATCATTCACAGCCCTGACCAGAGAGAAAGTACCATTCAGCAAACAAATCCTCACTGTCCACCCCAAAAGGACCCATAAACATTTTTGAAAAACACAATCTTAGAACTCCCTTTGTCCTTTCTTGCCTTGGCTAATATCATTCCCTTCCTTTCTCTTCTTTTTTTAAAAATATATTTTATTGATTTTTTTACAGAGAGGAAAGGAGAGAGATAGAGAGTTAGAAACATTGATGAGAGAGAAACATGGATCAGCCGCCTCCTGCACATGTCCCACTGGGAATGTGCCTGCAACCCATGTACATGCCCTTGACCGGAATCGAACCTGGGACCTTTCAGTCCGCAGGTCAATGCTCTATCCACTGAGCCAAACTGGTTTCGGCCCTTTCTCTTCTTTTTACCTAGTCTCAAAGCCAGTCCAGCTAGCCAGTGATGCCTTTCCTGCCCACCTCGGTAGCCTGGCTTGATTCATCCTTTCTAGGAATTTCTGGTCAGGCTAGTAGGAAGCCACTGAAAGCTTTCATTAGAGGAGTCTGAAAAAATAAAGTCTGTATTTCAGGCAGCTGCATCATGTCTGCATGTTGCCTCAACTCTACACAGTGACAAAGGACAGAATAGCATGATTTAAAAAAGGTATGATGTCTGCCATTTTCCAGAGAAGAATACTGATAGAACTTCATGATTAACTGAATATGAAGATAAAGGAAATCAGTAGTAGCTAATTATAAATACCTGCTATCCTTTTTCTCCTTTCATAATTTTCTGATTTACCAATATATATTTTATGGCTGATGGCACTTTCCCCACTAAATCAAGTAGATAAGTGGCATTTGGTAGAGCCTGATTATTTCACATTATGATCTCATAATTTTAATGAATTTTTGATTAAGTACTATTCTCTTTACTGCTGACAAGGTACCTGAGATGTTAATTGTAGGGTGAAGACACTTATTCAGCCCAGGAGGAAACAAATGTGATTATATCTGACACTTAACAGTCTCTAGTCACTGTCCTTCTCTAATAGATATGGCCTTTTAAGTTAAAATAGTGATCAAAGCAATCAATGCCCTCCTTTATATTCCTGCATAAAATTTGTCCAGTCTTATTTCTTGCTTTAGAAACTACAAAAAATGTTAAAATGTATCTGTACACATACACACAAATTACTACTCACTATAGTTACCAATACAACTTTCCATATAATTCAACCATTAAAATTTAGGTCTAGAAAACAAACAAAAATATATCTACCTCTTTACTATCTGGAGTCTCTTCTTGAATTAAGCATTACAGTAATGGGACCAATATACATTTTTCATTAGATCAGCAATTCTCAATAGGTTCCATGCCTTAAGACAGGGATCTGCAAACTTTTTCTCTAAAGGGCCATAGAGTAAATGTCTTGGGCTTTGTGGGCCAGTTACAGTCTGTGGTCTCTGTCACATATTCTTCTTTCTAAACAACTCTTTAAAATGTAAAAAAAAAACAAACCTTATATTTAGCTTATAGGCTACACAGAAACAGGCTGTAGGCAGGATTTGGCTATGGTTTGCTGTCTGGTGCTCTAAGGAATCCATTGTATATAATATATAAACATCTCCAGTGAATCTGGAATAGTCTTAGTTGTGCCCTTCTTGAGGGAATTGAGAAACATTAAATCAAATCATTTTCTCTGTTTTGTGGTTAAGATGAAAATTGTGGTTGAGAAAGGGTTGCATTAATCAACAAAGCTCCAAAAATACTACTGGAGGAAGGTGGTCATTATTATGTAAAAAAATACAGGCATTCAAAAATTTATTAGGGAAAAGTTAAAATCCAAAATTCCAAGGAACTGTCATTTTTGTCTAAAGCATAAGTCAAATGTTATAGCCTTACTGCCTCTTAGTAGAAAATTAATTACATGTAGTAGTAAAGTAATTACACATTCATTGCCTCAGCATAAAATTAATTACATATAATTCAAACTTTGCTTGGAACGGATACCTGATCACTTTTATATATAGTCATGTGTGCCTTATCTTTTATAAATACCAGCCTAGTTTAGACTCCTTAGAGCAGCGGTTCTCAACCTGTGGGTCACCAACCTGTGGGTCGCGACCCTTTGGGGGTCAAATGACCCTTTCACAGGGGTCGCCTAAGACCATCGGAAAGCACATATATAATTACATATTTTTTTGTGATTAATCACTATGCTTTAATTATGTTCAATTTGTAACAATGAAAATACATCCTGCATATCAGATATTTACATTACGATTCAAAACAGTAGCAAAATTACAGTTATGAAGTAGCAACGAAAATAATTTTATGGTTGGGGTTTAAAAAGGGTCGCAGCATTAGGAAGGTTGAGAACCACTGCCTTAGAGGAATACTCAAGGCTTAGTTTTAGAGTTTAAAGGTTAAACAATCTCCTCACTTTACATTTGAGGGGATGTATGCAGGCATTATTTCATAGTATAGTAGTGGTTGGCAAACTGCGGCTCTTTGGCCCCTTGAGTGTGGCCACAAAGTTTCAATCGCACTGTACGTACGCGCCCGCACGTGGTATTTTGTGGAAGAGCCACATTCAAGGGGCTGCAGTTTGCTGACCACTGGTATAGAGCAACAAAACACACTTCATTCTGCATTCTAGTAGTTAGGAAAAAACAATTTAGTGGCTACCAGGAAAAATAATTAAATTATCAAGTTCTGGAACCACTTGGCCATATTAAATAAGATTATTCTTTCACAATATACAGATCATCTTTTCAGTTAAAGGAGTTTTTAAAAATTGTCCAAAACTCTGCTTCATCTTTCATTCAGAATCAAACATTATAACTGCATGGCATACTGTAATAAAAAGTACACAAAAGAGTAATCAAATTAAAAGACTTTTAAGTTATACAAGTTCACCTTCCCAAAGAACCCAGGCTTGTGAATGGACAACAGGAGCAAGCTATCTCTATCTTGGAATGTGGGCAGGGGGCTGTAATCCCTGAGCAGAAAACAATGCTTGTTTTTTAAGTCTGAAGACATTGATATCTTTTAAATTACTGGAATGTCAAAAGCCAACAACAGAATTAATACAGTATTTAGTATCCATAAGTGTTATTAGAAAAAAGTAACTGGACAGCATACCACTTAGAACTCCTCTCTCAGCCAAGACATAAATCAAATAGCGCTAAAAAGTCATTAAGCAAACTTATTTTAAAGTAAATCTGAGGTACTACTCAGCACTGATGGCTCCAAAGAACTGTTTTAATCATTTCCTGAGAGAGAATTTTAAGGCCAGAATCTATTGGAAAAGTAACAACAATAATAAGTCCAGTCATATGGAAGAACAATTCCTTCCCTTTAACCTCCCTCCCCCAATAACAGTCTAAATTAGCCAAATATAATCCAGTGATAATCAGGCACTTTTCCTTGTTAATGGAAAGTATTCCTTTTGCCTACAGAGAAAAAAAAAGGCCACCCAAAATGACTCCAAGTATCTAGAAACAATTTATTGGCCCAGTACACATGCCACCAAAATTGCACATCTTAAACAGAAAAGCAGCTGAAATCACCATTCCTATGATGTCAGCTCTTTCCTCTGGTCTTTCACAAGCTTTCTCTCAACCAAATATACTCTTTACATACATTTTCTTGCCATAACAAAGCAATTATGTACACATAATTCTTATCACAGAAGTCATAAGAAGAAAGAAATTACTATTACCTCCCCAATTTCCTTTTCTGTTAGCTTTTTCTCCTCTCTGCAGAAAGTAGAGAAATTTCCCATTCTAAAAAAATAGAATTCTCAAACCTTTAATGCAAAATACTACTCTTCTCCTTCCTTGGAAATACTGTCTTTCTCTTCTTCCAGAGTCCAACACCTTTTCCCTCACCTACATTTTCTGTTTGCTCATGAGGTAGCAGTAATCCTCTGGTATCATGAAATTCTACCTTCCCTAAGCAGGGTTTAC
>NW_006295185.1:1725623-1727324 GCF_000327345.1 Myotis davidii | reverse complement strand
AATAGTTTTTTTCATTTGCTATTACCAGAAATCACAGTCCAAAAAGATGACCATGGAGGTGTCACCTATGCGAAAACCTCAAAATTGACTCATTGTTTAACTACTCAAACCCCACGTTTTCATTTTATGTGTCCTTTGGGAAGCATGTGACACAGTAAAAAAAGATCTTTCAGTGACAGTCACCATTTTCTTTCATAAAGAAATAGGTTTTGTGTTTTTTTGAAGCAGCTCTCTGGATACAAGATTTCGTCACTGTAGGAGAATCTAATTCCCCATCCCTTCATACTCTATCACCTCAGAATAAACAGTATAACATACCTATGACAATATTAGCTTTAAAATAAGAGCTTAGACAATGATCACAAGTTTCCGTTAACTATGAGTCATTTGTATAATACCCATATACCACTGATTATACTAACAGGCAAACTGGTTTTATATGTATCAAAAACAGTTACTTTGATGTGATGATATTCTGTAAGGCTACTGTATGGGAGAAATTAAACAGAAAATTGAGAATCTTGAAAAATATAATTCTATGTAATGTTCAATAAAATTCTAATTCACTAAAATAGCTCAACAGTGTTATTCAGTTTTATTAAAAGTAATTTCCCATTACCTGCATCCTGTATAGAGTAAGACTGATGTGAGTCCAATTTTTTCAAGAATAATAACAATTTATATATTAAAGTCAGAAAGAACTAGTGATGATAAAAATGCAACATGTATAAAACCCTGATAACCCTATTACATATTTAGACCAAGGTACATATAAATATGTGTATTTACATTGGAGTAAATATTCCTAAAAAGGGTAAAGAATCCTATATACTTTCTATCTAATAAAATATATTTAGCAAATCCATGGATACCATAATTTTTACCGAGTGCATAATTTTTACTGAATTCTTGTTATATAAAGACCTTATTAAATGACATTGTCAAATTGTAATTTTCTGCTTCTTGAACTTAGTGATCATCTTATCTTTTACCCATTTTTATTACTATAATTCACTTTTCTACTAAAAAATTATTTCTAAAATTGATAGAGTTGATTAAAAACTCTATAGGCAAATGTTGAGCCTTATTTTCTTGATTTGATTAAAAGTGTCTTCACACATAAAATATATTTCATACACAATATACAGTTGACTCTTGAACAACAACTAGTTTAAACTGTGCTGATCCATTTATATGTATACTAGAGGCCCCGTGCACAAAAATTTGTGCACTCGGGAGGGAGGGGTGTCCCTCAGCCCGGCCTGTGCCCTCTCGCAGTCTGGGACCCCTCGGGAGATAACGACCTGCTGGCTTAGGCCTGCTCCCGGGTGGCAGAGGGCAGGCCCAATCCCTAGGTGCAGCCCCTGGTCAGACTCAGAGCAGGGCCGATTGGGGAGTTGGGGTGCCGCCCCCTGTCATGCACAAAGCAGGGTGGATCAGGAGGTTTCAATGCCACCCCTAGTCACGCTCAGGGTAGGGCCGATTGGGGGGTTGGGGCTCCGTACCCTGCCACACACAGAGCAGGTCCATCAGCGGGTTGGGGAGCTCCCCCCTGTCACGCACAGAGCAGGGCTGACCCGAGGGTTGGGGAGCTCCCCCCTGTCACACACAGAGCAGGGCCAATAGGGGAGTTGGGGCACTGCCCCCTGTCACACACAGAGCAGGGCGGATCAGGGGTTTGGGGCGCGACCACTGTCACAC
>NW_006295185.1:1697158-1725069 GCF_000327345.1 Myotis davidii | reverse complement strand
CAAGCCTCATGTTAGTTTCAAGCTGCCTGGCTGCTGGCTGCCATCTTGGCTGGCAGTTAATTTGCATATCTTGCTGATTAGCCAATGGGAAGGGTAGTGGTCATATGCCAATTACCATGTTTCCCTTTTATTAGATAGGATTCTTTAATAAATATAAACTCTGCCCTCTGTATCCATGGAATCAACCTACAGATGATGCAAAACAGTATTTTCCATCCACAGTTGGGAATCTTCAGATGTGAAGGGCTGACTATATGCATTCTATATGCATTGCTCTACACCATCCTATATAATAAAAGGCAACTATGCAAATTGACCAAACAGCGGAACAACCTGTCGCTTTGATGCGCTCTGACCACCAGGGGGCAGATACTCAATGCAGGAGCTTCCCCCTGGTGGTCAGTGTGCTCCCACGGGGCTCAGGGCTCGCAAGCGCAGCGGCGGTGGTGGGAGCATCTTCCACCTCCATGACAGTGCTAAGGATGTCCAACTGTGGCTTAGGACAGGCCAGGCTGAGAGACCACCCCCTGCCATCCCGAGTGCATGAATTTCATGCACTGGGCCTCTAGTTTTATATAAGACACCTGAGCATCTGAGGATTTGAGTATCTGCATCGGAGGTTCTGGAAATAATCCCTCACAAATACCAAGGGATGATTGAAGTTAGGTTTTTTGGGTGTCAATAATTATACTCAGACTTTTGATTGACCAGGATTCAGTTCTCCTAACTCCCATGTTGTTCAAGGGTCAACTGGACATTTTGTGTGCATATATATACACCCCCATCAATTTTCTCCCACAAAAACTTAATCACTCAGAATAATGAAGAAAAAAGGTCACAAGAGTAATTATGTATCCTGGAAAATAGATGGCTACCACATAAGCAGTGAGAGATATAAAATAAACATCAGAATTTTTACACCCAAACAAATTGTATTCCCTAAAGTCTCTTAGGGACTCAAGGGATTTATTCTAATGATAATTAAACATCCTTTAAAATCTAGAGGTACATTTCTGCACATGCTTTTGAGCATCCTCATTGGTGGCAAACCTTTGATTATCAGGGTTAATTTTGTTTTTATTGGTTGTGTGTTCATTTTAGAAATTGAAAGTGATTTAGGCCTAAGACTGATGAATGAAGTGGGTAATCAAGTTTGTTCACATTGTTTGGTGTTGGCAAACTCATTAAGTAGTACCTATTTGCTTTTGTCATTTTCAGTCCTAATCCTTTGTTTCAACTAAGCACTGAGCCCTTCTACATGGTACCTGTTGGAAAACAGTAATTCATTAATCTGATAATATGAAGAATATTTTAGAGAGCTGAAGTTGGACTCAAAAAGGTCATTTAGGAAGTGACTTGATATTTCCTAATGGTTCAGAAGTAACTTCCTCTCCTCTCCAGGAATTTACATATGTAAACACAACTTTCCAAAGTTTTTACTGTGAATGGGTAGTTTTCACATAATAGCAGTCCAGGGTTATTAAGTCCAGGACTTGGAGGGGGGAGGGGCGAGTAATAACAGCATGAAGAAAAGGAATTATAAATAATAAAAATTGTCATATCAAAATTGGGAAAAAAGTCTTAAAAATGTCTATGCTTGGGGGGAAATATTGCCATTTACTGGCATATAGGATGCTGGCATTTTATTTTATATTCTCCAAATTGCATTTTTATAACTCTAAGCACAAATAGATTTCATGTTCTAAATAAAACTATTTTCATTTGAAGATATGAGCATTTACTAAGTGTTCAAAACTACCTGGATCAAAGAAACAGAAGTAGATGGGTGACCGAGATTTTGGAAGTTGTAGAATTTAACACAATGTTGAGCTTGGCCTCTTAGAATGATAATTGGAAAGCACGTTATGTTATGTTATTTATTTACTAGAGGCCCGGTGCATGAAATTCGTGCACAGGTAGGGTCCCTAGCCTGGCCAGTGATCAGGGCCGACCTATGAAGCGACCAGTGGGGTAATCGAGGGGCCCCTGCTAGCACCCACCTTGGCTGGCCTGGGGCCTGCAGGCAGCGGGCAGCTCCTCCATTGAGCATCTGCCCCCTGGTGGTCAGTGTGCATCTAGCGACCCATTGTTCCGCCTGTTTTCTGCTGTTCAGTCAATTTACATATTAGGCTTTTATTATATAGGATTTGTTTATCTATTTATTTTAGAGAGAGTGGAAGGGAGTGCCAATGTTTTAGCTACTAAGAAACACCAGCTAGAGCAGAAATCATGTTATTTTTATTTCTCACAATTTCATCTATCTATTTCCATGCAGCACCTCCAATATTGATCTTCACTCTTGAATAAACCTGTAACTAATTACTTCTGCTGAGATGTGTGGCACTTAAAAGTCAACATTTCTAAAAACAAACCAATTTTCTTTCAAGCTCAGCCATATCTTTGAGTCTTTACTCTCCCATCATATTTCTCCCCTTTCCATATCGAATTAGTCACCAAGGTCTGTTAGTCTTCCTTGACTGGTGCTCAGAGTGATCCTCAGACCAGCAGAACATCTGGGAACTCATAAGATATGCAAATTCAAGACCCCACTTCAAACCTACTGAATCAGAAATTCTAGATCTGGGGCCTGGCAATCTTTGTTTTAACAAACCCCCTAGGTCAGTGGTTCTCAACCTTCCTGATGCCACGACCCTTTAATACAATTCCTCACGTTGTGGTGACCCCCAATTTCATTGTTACAAATTGAACATAATTAAAGCATAGTGATTAATCACAAAAACAATATGTAATTATACATGTGTTTTCCGATGGTCTTAGGCGACCCCTGTGAAAGGGTTGTTTGACCCCCGAAAGGGGTTGCAACCCACAGGTTGAGCACCGCTGCTCTAGATGGTAATTGTGTATGCTTAAGTTTGTCCATCACTGCCCCACATTAAAATCCTTATTTCTACAGCCTGAGCTATTACAATGTTTGCATATTATATATAGCCTTCCACTTCTCTAACCTAGCCTGTTAGGTTGGAAGCCTAATGCAATCTCCAAAAACAAACAAATATACAAACAAACAAAAAAATTGATCTCATCAGTTTACTTTCTTGCTGAAAAACTCCTTGTTGTAGACAGGATTAAATAAACTGTCTGGAATTCAAGGCCTTTTATAATTTGGTCCTATCAGTTCATGGCAATAAGCACCTACCTCAAACCTCTGTAATAGAAAGAACCTTGTGTGTGCTTCTTTGTCCTTTTCTCTTATCTATCTTGCATTCCCCTTTAAGGGTCTGTTGAAGGCTGCCCTGCCTAGAAGCAATGTAGTGCAGTGGTATAAAGCATGAGTACCTAGCAGAAAGGTACTCCGTAAATGAGAGTTATTTTCCTTAGTCCAGTCTTCCTTGGAATGCTTCTATGGCAGTTTCTATCCTATTTGGAATTCATCACTATTGCTCTGTGTTCTTAGATTTCTATATGTACCCATGTCCAGTTTCTCTAATCTATCTATCTATCTATCTATCTATCTATCTATCTATCTATCTATCTATCTGGCTAATATGCAAAATGTCCCCTCCCCCTCAGGAGTTTGACCGGGAGTTCGATCGCTCACTATGACCTGCGCTACCAGGGGGTGGTGGTGGAACAAAGGAAGGTCCCAGCCAGTGGCCAGCAGCCAGGGGAGGGAGACCCTGGCCAGAAGCCAGAAGGCCCCGATTGGCCCTGATCACCAGCCAGGCCTTGGGACCCTACCTGTGCACAAATTTCATGCACCGGGCCTCTAGTTATAGTATAAACTTCTTGAGGTTAGGGACTTTTATACTTTTTGTATCTCAAAGATAGACATTGAGCACCTCATTCTATACAAAGTAGACCTTCCAAATTTTGCTGCAAATACTTTTCTAGTTTAAATCACACCATTATTTCATGCAGACTATGCATGAAAAACATTAAACCTGGATCACCAGTGTCCAACGTGGGAAAGTCAATATATTATTACTTACTGACAGGCATATGGGAAGGCTCAGAGTTAAATTGAAACAAAGGATTTGAACTAAAACTAGAGAAGCAAACAGGACCCTAATTAATGAGTTTGCTAACTGTCCTTCCCATTAGGTCAGTATCATTTAAAAAGCATACATTTGAAATATGCTTCTTTCCCTGAAGCTGCCAGACACACTGACTATACCCTCCTTAATCACAGAGGTCAAAGTTGTATTTTCTATCACCATACTTAGTAGCATATGTGCATGGTTTGCTGATTGGTTTCTTTTGTGCTTCTGCTTAAAGTTAAGGCTGGCAGCAGGAAATTGAGACCAGAGAGTTGAAAAACTTTCCTAGCTATAGTGGGCAGACATAATCATGAGGCACAGGTTTTGGGAAGAAATTATGACTATGATTCCTATTGGCTCAGCTTCCACCAAATTTCTTGCATTAATAACAACTTATACCCCACCTGATTCTCTATGTTGCTCACCCCTTCCCCATCACCCACTGTTGTGTTATTTATACTATTCTGCATCAACAAATTAAATCCCAGTTTGATATAATATATTGCAAAATGATATGTTCAAAGCCAATGGTTTAATGGAAAGCTGGGGCACTAACCACATGACTCAAAAAATGCATTTTCAAAGAAAAATCTGGATTGTCTAGATGTTCTTGAAGTATTTCTTCCACCTGCCAAAAATTCACTCCTAGGATTGTGTTACTAGGCACTCTTGAAACCTGGTAGAGTAATTCACTAGTGTGCTTAGAAATTCCTTAACACATCTAGTGTGATATGGATTTCATATCCAGGAAAACTTCATTAAGATGATAGTGGTAAGTTGTTTCTATAATTCAAAGCAACTGTTATTCTCCAGCAACACACTCTATTGTTCTGTAATAAACAACTTGAAAAATCCAATGATGGTGGATTTGAATCCATATTCTTTTTCAGCCCTTTGCATTTTAAACTAATAGAGTTTTACATATTTATTTTCCTTACTTTTTTTAAACAGATGAAAGGGGCTTGGAAAAAAATCACTAAGAACACAATCTCTGTACAATTATCACAAAGAAAGGTTGAAAAGTTTTTCTGTAAACATTTTTCATAAGAAAAAAACAAAAACATATTTTTTGGATTTCCTTAACGGCACATTTTTTAAGTTACTTGACCAGAAAGAAGTGGACACTTAAATATAAAATTAGAATATTTTCAACTCTTTCATCTGAGCTGTCTACAATTTTGCTTACTCTAGTCCAAAAGAAGTATGAACCATAATTTTGTTCTTATTTTGCTAGAATATCCAGAGCTATGTCAGACCAATTGGCTAATCTGCCATTTTAGAACATGGATCATTCTAATCCATGACCATATGATAAATGAAGGAAAGGAAAGCCCAGTGGGATGCTGTTAGGAAAATGCTGGAACAAGTCCCGAAAAGGTTGAGGGGGAAGGTACCTCTATCTCCAGTGAGGTAAATGCTAGTGAGAAGTGGTGGGGAGAGACAGGCAGGAATAGAGAAGATAGGATCTCCTTTGTACTAGGTTTCCTAGTTTCTTTGAATGTGCAAGTTAGGTGATCCACATATAATCATATAATTCCTCAATTATATGAAATTTTAGGAAGGGGCAACAAAGAGAATGGTGGTTAGAGTTGGCCAGCAATTTGCTATTTTGTTTTTAAATCCACATTTGAAGGCCTTTTCCTATTGGATAACTTTTCCTATTTCATAGTATTGTTGAGAGGAATTAGTCGATATCTTTTGAAAATGTTTGATTTCTATAAGCATTAATTCTAAGATGTTGTCCCTACCATATAACACCTTAGTCTAAAATGGCAGGCAACCATATGAGCGATGTACTTCAGATGCAGTCAAAATGTTATTTGAGTATATTTTATTGATTTTTTGTTCTTTTAAAAATGAGTTACCACATGGCATTCCTCCAGAGACACGTTGTTTTATATGTTCCTGTGGTGGAAAGTCTTTGGGACTTAGTGATGAAAAATGAAAAGGAGTTTGTTGCATCACAATATTGGTGTTAATTTTTGTTTTCCTAATCCCATTTTTCTAGCAACAAATAAAACGAGTAAAACTGCCACTCTTTCAAAAGACATCATTCAGTCAAAAATGATCATTAAGCTGTCCAAAATTTACTATTAGATTTCCTTTTTTAAAGCAACTATTCCCTGTAAAATATGAACATCCATGGGAGAAGTCATACACTAAGTCATTAATCAAAAACACCTTACTATGAATGAAATTTATCAAACTTTTCTAATGTGACAGCTGAGAGAGAAACGTAGTTTCTTTTTTTATTTGTTTGTTTCGGAGGGGTGGAAACAGAGGGCAGGTACAAGAGGTTCTTTTTCTCCCAAAGACACAAATTTGCCTGGAATCAGCCCTAGTTACAGAAAGCAATGAGGCTCCTTATTCCCTCAAAGGCCTTGGAAGGTAAGGAATGAGAGCTTTTGTGTGAATAGCTGATTATTTACAAGTATATTTTCTTAGATATAATACATAAAAATCATTTCAATAAGGAGAAAAAATCTACATTGTGTACATGTAGACGAGCCTTTATGAACTACAATAATTTAAACATCACACAATATGTATACTTAAAGAAACAATGGAAAAAAGTTAGAAAAGTCTAATCTATACTGCACTCAGCCAACACTTTTACATATAATTCATACCTAATAGTCCTTGCCTTTAAGAAATTTACAACCTAGTTTGGAAGACAAGTATAACATTTATAATTAGACAAAATCTAAGGCAGCACACAAATCAAGGACTGAGTTGTCAACTACTATCAATAGATAAAACAGGTGCTTGGAAATGGGAGAGATTTCAGTAGCCTGGAACATTCAGAGAAAGTTCATGGAGAAAGTAAGATGGAGACCCTGAATATCAGGTAGGATTTGGTCCGTCAGTGATTACTAAACTGTAACTGGCATAGTATAACAAAATGGATTTTTTTTCCTTTTTTTAAATATATTTTTTATTGATTTTAGAGAGGGAAAGGGAGAGAAAGATAGAAACACCAATGATGAGAGAGAATCATTGGTTGGCTGCCTCCTGCATGGCCCCCACCGGGGATCAAGCCCGCAACCTGGGCATGTGCCCTTGACCGGAATCAAACCTGGGACCCTTCAGTCTGCAGGCCGACTCTCTATCCACTGAGCCAAACCAGCTAGGGCAAAAAGGGATTTCTTATTGAAAAGTAGTGATAACTAAGTTATATCTGTAGCAAGGAGCCAGATAACAGAAAGTCTGGAAAGTTAAGCAGAGGATTTGGGGCCTGGTGGTGGTAATGGCATGTGTATGTGTATGGAGGGGTACTGGATTTCAAAAAATGTGGGTTATCGCACAAAGGATAGATAAAATGATGACATGAAAACATTGCTTGGCAGGATTAACTGTCCATATACATCATAAATTTTATAAAGGAGCTTAAAATATATTCTACAAATGATAGTTAATACATCTTAATAACATTTCTTTGAGGCAAAGGAAATTTAGCTTTTATTATTCCTCATTTCAAAAATAATTTGTTCAAGGTCACTAAATAAATGAAAGCCAGAATAAAAAAACACAGTATCACAATGCTCAATGTTTCTCAAACACCTTCTAAATAATATTATCTCATTTTTTATGACTCAAGCAAGGGAGGTAGATGATGGACCTTTGTTGTCAAGTGCCATTTCTAGACCCTGATTAGTGTTCAAGGCACATGTCATACACCTAATTACTGTTTACTCTTCCTATAGCCTCTAGCCCCCTGACACCATACTTTCTAACCACCCCCAACTTTCCCAGCTAACAGTTGTCTTGAATTATCCTGTCCCAGATGATCTTCTGCCATTATCATTAGCATATTCAACATCTCTGTATCAACCACTCACCAACTAGGACAATGGTTTGAGTTTAATCAATGCAAGGCAATGCTTTCCATTTTTACCTCAAATTGCAAAACTGATTATTACCTTCGGAAGGTACAAGGGAGGTTAGAACTTCACATACTAGATTCTGGCACCAAACCAAAATCGTTTTCTCCAATTTAGGTTTCATGATGAGAGCGAAAGTTAAAGAATTCCCCTCAGTTAACTCCCTCTGGATCCTGACACATTTTCTCTTCCTTCCATGCACCGTAAAGTCACTGGTCCTTTCCTTACAAGCTGATCCTTCACCTATACTTCCTATCTCATGAGTGCCCTCACTTAAACATTCTCTCTGTCATTATGACCCTCTCCCTCCTTGGTGGCTCATATTCTTCAGTTTCAAGAAAAGAGACTGACATATAGTAAATGCTTAGTAAATGTGTGATAAATGACTAAAGTCTACATTTTCAAGTATTTGTTGAACATTTTTTGAAAACAGCGTAATTGAGGCATATTGATATACAAAAATGTATAAATTTAATGTATACAATTTGATGAGTTTTGACATAAGCATGCATGTGTGAAACCATCACCACAGTCAAGATAATAGATGTGTTCTAGATTTTAACTTTGTCATCCCATTGTTACCTCAAACCTAACAGAAACTAAAAAGTAAAGCAACGAACCTATTTCTTTCCACTCAAATATTTACTCTTTTATGATGTAAGACATGTTTTTCTTTGAAGTTTTCAGTTATAAACCATACTTAAATTGAAGATATTTCCCCTTAAACAGAAATCACTAACTTCCTACTAGATCTGGCTCTTCTCCGTGACTTTCCAATTATTTAAAATATATCATAATTCTCCCAGTTCCCCATATTAGACACCACAAAAGCTTATATTCCTCTTTCTTTAACTGGCTAATTATTAAAGCTGGTAATCATATATTTTTTCTTCATAGTACTAGCCATATGGAAGGCAGGTAATGCAAGGTCCATTGAATCTGGACAGACATGATTGCCCCACTGAAATAGCCTCAGTAGATCAAATGGCCTCAAGTCTCTCAATTCTCCAGGTCATCCATTCATCCAATGTTGAGGTTGCTCTTCCTGTATATAACTTTGTTCATTGCATTTCCCTTATTCAGAAATGTATAATGGCTAGTCCAAAGGCCAAAATCCTTCCTTAAAAGTCAAGAACCATTATAATCTGGACCTAATAAATTTTTCCAATTTTACCTTCTATTATTTCTCTAGAGGAATTCTTCATCATAGTCCAAGTGATTTTATCCCACTCTCAAAGATTGTGTGCACACACATACTTGGCAGGTGTGCCCTTCCCTGTCTACAAGCATTTTCTCAGATTTTTTCTCTGCTTGGAAATGCTTTCCCCAATATAGATCCTAACAACAATCCTTTGGGGTCAGTTTATCATCTGTAAATCTTCAACTCTTCCACTCAGAAAATTTTATTATAGAGTATGTATCACATATTTTGCAATAGTTGATATTTCATGTGTTAGATTTAACTCCCTGACATTTTAAGATTTTCAAAGGTAGAGAGCATTTAGTATATATACTTCTGTATCCTTCCCAGAACCCAGTAACTAAGTTCACCAATGCAAGCCAATGTTTTCTACCTCTTAGAAGCCTTCAATAAAGTGTTCATTAATCCTTAAACATAATTTCCATCTCAAACCTCAAAGCTCAAGTCATTCAAAAATAGTACCAACTTGATCCCATTTAAAGATACATGAAAGCTAATTTTTAAATTCTTTAGTAAGAACTTAAAAATTATTTCACAAGAGAAATAACATAAACACAACATAACAGTACTCCAATTCAGCATTTAACTTTATTCTCCTACTTACATTTTATAAAATATTTAACAACCAGTGTAGAATACTTGTCTTTAGAAATACTAATGCAGGTTCTAAGGGGAAATAACTTAAACTTAAGTATGATTTATAACTAAAAACTTCAAAGAAAAAAACATGTTTTAAACCGTTAAAGAGTAAATATTTCAGTGGAAAGAAACAGGTTTATTGGTTCATTTTTTAAAAAAAGTTTTGCTATAAAAAAGCTGTGCTTTAAATATTTTTCAAGAGTTTAGCTCTTGGCATGGAAAATTCCTTTAGTTATACACTAAAGAAGTAAAGCACAAATTCAATACAAAAAATTCATATCCTCGACTTTGGTGTAATGTGGCAAAAATGTTCATTACCACAATATTAAGAAATATCAACAATGAGTTTGAATAACTAATTCATAAGGAAGAGTTTAAACTGGACCAAATCCTGGGTTTTCTTTCGTCACTCCAAGTTTCTTTTCTATTTTAAACTAGTCGCAACAGAAATTTCTTTGTTTGAAAGTCAGGAATGCTGGAAGTCTTAAGTGATAGAACAGGTAGCTCAGCTTCTACTTCACGTCTCTCCTGGGGTGGGGGGTGAGGGGGAGAAAAACACTGTGGATAAAGTAATTTTGTTTTTATTTCTGGAAAAATCATTTTTTCCATCAATCTTCATAATTCTCTAAAATAAACTGTTAAAAAGTTATAGGCCAGGCGACCACTTCATCCTGATTTGTGGAAATACTTACTATACATTAATTTCAAGAACACATGGCTAATCCAAGTTTTCTTACTAGTCTAAAGGTCTAAAAGTTACTCCTAACTCTTTAACAAAACTCTAGGGGAATTTCAAAAGCTCATGATATATTTCTGCATCTCATCTGCAATATTTTTGAACAGAAGAATAGTAAAAGAAATCTAGGCTCAAGCCACACTGCACGCCGTCAAATTTATTTTTAGAGTACTGTACAATTTTAACTGTGGAAAACATTTGTGTTGCACCAAATGCTTAAAAACCACCTCTACAAGAAAATGGAAATAAGAAGTTAAGAATTTACCATTTTTATTAAGACAGAGAAAGTGACAAAAAATATTTCTCTCTTCTTTGCTAATATTGAGATGATTGCACTCTCCAAATTAGTTGAACAAAGTAATCACAACTTTGGGAAAGCGTAAAGTGAAAGATAGAATTTGTCATTTAAAATACATGATTCACAGTCTAAACCATTTTAATTAACATTTAGAAATTCCAGAGATAGGGAACTCAGATAATTCAACAAAGCTGGGAGCAGTAAGAAATACTGAACAGCAAGCAGTTCCTAAACCATATAAATCAAATAAAGACAAATCAAATAAGGACCAGAAACCATATAAATTAAATAAAGTCAAGACAAATGAAAAAACCCCAGAAACTATTTTCTCCTTAGTACACAGATTTTTCCAGCACACAGAGATTTTCATAATCACAAACTTGGTGAAGGGGAGGCACTCACTCTGGTGACAAATACAAGCAGACTCTCCAGCACACAATGGAGAGAAAGGCTTGGAAACCCTCGGAGACAAACTTTACTTCTGTAAAGATCTTCTCTCCACATAGTGGAAAGAAAGGTACTGTGAGAAAATCTTCACACTTTCTGCCACATTAGACAGAGCAAAACTGTAGTGTTGCAAACTACTAATTCCCTTAATACAATCAAAGGCAGAACTGAATGAATGGGGTGTGGGGCAGGGCCCATGGGGGAAAGCGGGAGGGATGAGGGGGTGTCCTGAAAAGAAAAAATAATGGGGGGGCATTTTGTAAAGCTTGAATGGATTAACCTTTTTAGAAGCCCTAATATTTCTTATTTTCCCCTTTTCTTCCTCTCATTTTCATTAAATACACACAGACTTCCTGGGACTCAACTTAGACTTGCTCTATAGTTTACTCAGCTAAATGGCCTTGTGCTTAGGACACACTGGAGCCCTTAGATTAGATATATGTCTAACACAAGCAGTCATTTTTTGGGGGGAGTATCTTAAAAATAACTTTTTTTGTGACCGTGTATAAAATGTGACCGATTGTTTTTTAAAAAAAAGAGATGAATTTCATGCATCAATTAGCAGTACATTGAGGCCCTAATGAAATATAAGCTATTTACTAATGAAAAAAATTTTTGAACTTGGAAAAAGTTTGCTTTCACATTTTTAGAAAATAATGAGAGACTGAGGCTTTAGTGTTTCTGGTCTCTCTATATAAGTAGGTTGTTTAGGCTATGTGACAAAGGAAAAAAAAACGTGAATGCTTAAAAGTTAGTAGACTTGGATAACATTTAGTAGATAGCTTGAAATGCACCGATTAAAAACAGTAATAACATAAAAAGTATGGATATAGCTACTTCTTCTTTAATAAAATGAAAATATAATAAGGGGGCTGGGTAGATCTCCAGTAAGAAGTTGGGTCTCATGCAACAGTCCCTTATCCAGTACAAAAAGCTTCCTTTAACCACATGCAACAGTCATCTTGTGGGAAAGGCAGAGGAGGGGGCTAGAGAGTCATCTCCTAGGTGACTCTGATATGGGATCCTGCATTTCTCACACAGAACTATGGGTTGGGCCAGGTGGGGGAGCGAGATACAACTTCGCCTTTAAGCTGCACCAAAAAGGGAAACGAAGTCACCTCGCTCTTCACTCTATGCACACAGGAAGAGCCCAATTCAATGTCGCTGCCAACAACACCCCCTAGTCTTGCTCCGCCCCAACTTTTATGTGTTGGGGGGGGGAAGGGGAGGAGTAGACACAACTTGCGTTTTATCCCACAGATTCGGAGGCACCTCCGCCTTTCCCAAGTTAAGTTCTCCCTCCTCCAGTGCCCAAGGGTACCACCCTCAGCAGGCGCAGGTGTCTCACTCTGGCCTATTTTTATAACCGACCCCCATCCCGACATCGACGAGCGCCCCAGTCCTTCCCCGCCTTCCCAGCACAGTGCACCGCCGAGCCTGAACACCAGAAAACACTTAGAGCCCAATTCCCAGGTCACCTGGCCAGAGCGCCGGCCCTGCCTTCAGGGGAGCCCTGGGGCCGCCTCAAGGCCAGTGCCCAAAGCGGAGCGCGCCCAGGCAGTCACGTGGGTGTCGGGGGCGGCCTGGGCTTCCTCACCTGCATCCCGGGCACTCGGACAGCCACCGGTGAGTGGGCCATGAAAGCGACTGCTACTCCGCACGGCTTCTGTGCTGGTGGCGCCTTGGGCTGGGACTGGCTCCTCCTCCAGGGGTAGCTCTGCGGCCCTCCCAGGCTTTTCGACCCGGGCCTGGAAGGACACACAGAAGTGGGGTTACTGGGCTAGTGGCGCGCGGCCACGGGCTGGGAGGTGGGCATTTCGCGGCGGGACTCCCTGGGACTCAGTCTACCTTTGTGGCGCCCCCCGGCCGCTGTTGCCGCCGCCTCTGCTGGTGCTCCTACTCCTTAATTCGGGGCGCTGTGTGTGGCGGTGGCTGGGACCTGGGCTCCAGTGATGCCGCTCGTCTGCGCCTCGCCGCTTTAGGAAGAGGAGGTGGAGGCGCCCCAGCTACCCGCCCGCTTGGCTGGGCTGGCCCGGGAGGCGGTTGGGGGCGGTTCCACCACTGGCCCTGCCCCCGCCCCACAGCCGGGCGGTGTCAGAAGAACTAAGACTCTGAGTGAAGGGGTTTGCAGGGGGTTGCTGGAGCTTGAGAGGGTGGAGACTCTCCAGACACTCGGAGGGGAGAACCCAGGGACTGGGGCACCTGGAACACAGCTCGGCCTGGACAAAGAATGGAAGAGTTTGGGTGACTCTGGGAGTAAGAGGACGTCCCAGACGCGGCCACGTTGCAGGCAGGCGTGCAAGGCTGGGGCACACGAAGCCTGGGAGACCTCTTGAGTTGAAACTTGGGGAGTGTTGGCATCCTGATCTGGTCAAGGGTGGGTGCACAGAGAGCCACCGATTTAGTGGACCCTTGCCTAGTCCCGGAGTCCGGTATCCCCAGCTTGGGGCCCTCACGCCTTGGGGCAGATCCATAACCACTCTCCTGCTTTCCGGATTCCCTGCCCCCAGACATGCTTCAGGTGACTTAAACCTGAGGCTACCCCTACCTCTTGTGCTATCATTTGGTGGGGGGCAGCCAGACTAGGTGTTGTCTTCACCACATTCTGCAGGTGTAAGAGAGAGGTAAGTTAGAAAATAGATGATTCATCCGCAGAAATTTTAATGAGAATAATGGAGGTATGGGCAATGAGATTGGATCAGTAGCAGTACATATTAGTGAACTCAGCATACACAGCAGTGGTTTTAGCAACTCCCTGCCTCCACCCCATGTTAGGTTCCACTCCAAGAGGGAGTAAAGCTCGTTTGAGAGTACCCTAATAATAACAGTAACAATGATAATAACAATTACAGGAATCTACTTCTGAAGGGACCTCTGAGAACCCACAGGGGTTACCTATATTTTAAAAATGTAATATCCAAGTGCTAGTTTAAAATGAGGATGAAATTCCCTACCTTGCAGGTTGTTATAGGTCTGTACACAACATAATGTTGGGGCTCAATAGACGCTCAATATTTCTTTTGTTCCTTTTGAATCTTTCTCAAAAGATAGCCTATTATGGTTATCAGAATTACTATTAATGGATGTCATTGCCTTTATACCAGAGACTGCTAAATACTATAAGTGTTACCTTGTTGAATCTTTACAAGGCCCCTCTGAGGTCATATAGCACCCCCCCCCCGACACACACATTTTACAGATTTTTAAAAAAGGCTCAGTGAGGTTAAATAATTTTATTTTTAAAAAAATATTTTTTTATTGATTTCAGGGAGGAAGTGAGTGAGTGAGAGAAACATAAATGATGAGAGAGAATCAATGATCAGCTGCCTCTTGCACACTCCACAATGGGGATCAAGCCCACAACCCAGGCATGTGCCCTGACCAGGAATCAAACAATGACCTCCTGGGTCATAGGTCAAAGCTCAACCACTGAGTCACCCTGGCTGGGCAGGTTAAATAATTTGATGTAAAATTTCACACAATTAAAAAGTGGTGAAGCTTGGAATTAAAACACAGGTACCTCTAACTTTTAAGATCTATTCTGTTAGCAGATTTCAAGTATACAAAATAGTATTGTTAACTATAGTTACTGTGCTGTACATTAGATCCCCAGAACTTATTTATCTTATAACTGGGAGCTTGTACCCTTTGACCACCTTCACCAATTTCCCTCATCTCCTGCCCCTGGAACCAATCTACTCTCTGTCTAAATATGGTATATTTTAGATTCCACATATTTGTATTTCTCAGTCTGATTTATTTCATTTAAGCAAAATGCTTTCAAGATCCATTCACATTGTTGCAAATGGCAGGATTCCCATCCTTTTTATGGGTGGGTAATATTTCATTTAATGTATATACACCACATTTTCTTATCCATTCAGATGATAAAAAATATAATTGCATTTCCCTTACTCCTTGTTTCCCAAGTCCAGGCCCTCACTACTTCTAATATGATGATAGTTCCCAATCCAGTCTCTATTTCCACTAGCTCAGCATACACTTAATAATGCCACACTGACAAGAAACCTGCAGTGTGGCCTAAACTTAAATGTCCATAGAAATGCCCTGGGATTATCTTTAAAGTGCAGATTTTCACTTAGCAACTGTGGAGTGAGCCCAAGATTCTGCAGTGCTAACAAGTTCACAGGTGGTGTCAATACTGTTGATCCTTAGACCACACTTTGAGTAACAAGGGTCTGAATCAAGTTCCATCAGGTAAGGCTCATCTCAAATACCCTCCCCATTGAGGCTTTCTTGTTGCTCAATGCCCTCCCACACATTTCTCCTATTGCATGTCAGTGGAAGCAGCACTCACATTGTAGTTTTGCTCTTATTTTATGCATTTCGTTTGTTTAGTTTGCTTAACACGATTATTAGGTCCCTGAGGCCAGAGTTCCAACTTCTCTTACATAAGAATTATTCAGGTAGGATGCCAACACTCAGTGGGCAACATTCTTGTCAGTTTGGATCATCACTGTATCCTCAGTGTCTAGGACAGGGTGATACTTGTAGTGGGTAGAGGCCAGGGATGCTGCTAACCATCCTCCAATGCACATGACAGCCCTCACAACAATGAATTACCCAGCCCAAAATGTCAATGGTGCCAAGGCTTGAAAATCCATGTTTCATACTCTTTGGATTAGGGGTCACTAGCCAAGAAATAGACTTAGGGATTACTGTTCCCTGAGGATTTCAGTTCAATGTGGTGGCTGTTCTTCTTCCAAAACAACAATAACAAAACCCACAAGATACTGGGCTGCATCAAGGGGGTACTGGAAACAAAGTAGTATTTTTATATTACTTTTGTATTAAATCAAAGATCATCTGCCCCAAAGAGTGAATACTACTTAATGAAAAATAATATTGAACAGAAAATAACTTTAAGAAAATGTAATGATTTGTTTAAAAAATGTATAATCATGGAGCATATTCTAATGTACCAGGCATTAGCTAGGAACATTCAAAGGTGATACCTAACTGAGATAAATTTGACTTCTTATTCCACTTTACAAAATTTAAAGGTGGGTTTTCACATTTTGGACTTTCATATTTTGAGCCTAATAACTAATTTGAGTGTACAAATTATATAAATGTATGAAGTTTAAGAGCAAATTGATACAGTCATTTGGATTTCTTTTAATTATCTGTTTATTTAAAATTAAAGGAACTTATCTGAGTAATTCTAGAAGCTCATGATCCAGTCATAGGAATATTTTCATTAAAGTTACTGGACTCTATTAACATTTGGAAGGACAACATTTAAGAGTCCCTTTTATCTATCTATCTATCTATCTATCTATCTATCTATCTATCTATCTATGCATGTTTGATGCCTCAGATCTCCTCTTTACTCTCTGTGGGTATCAAATTGGAAACCATGGTATAATAGTTCTTGCAGATGTTGTATCCTTGCTATTGTTCTAGCAAAGCATCCCCAGGGAAAACCTATTGAATTGATGCTTGGTGAAGGAGCATTAAACCTATGTGATTGCTTCTCCTGAGTAACCTTGCACCTTTTTGGGATTGCGCAATACCAAAGTATAATTTAAAACAACAAAACAATTTTATAACAAAATTTTTCTTGCTAACTTTACTTCCTGATGTTACTGAGGTGACTAGAGCAACAGAGGAGGTGGGGGGGGGGGAAGCAGATGCTGCTTAGGGGGTTTCCTGCTTATAACATTTCTTTACATATATGCTTACTCACTTCGAAATATTTGCATTTAGTGACCAAAAAGATCAAGGCGCTCATAATTTCTTGCCTTTACAAATTGGTTGCAAAACTGAGAGAGGAAAACATGGTCCAGACAATTTCATTCAGATGTAGAGGTAGGAGTCAAAAGATGCAATGTTAAGAGAATCTTCCTGGTTTCAGTTTTCTGCCTGCCTAAACTCTCACAGAATTGCACTGTTGATCTTTAAATGCTGTGGGCCCAAGGTAAGCTTTCAGAAGTCTAAATGTACTCATAGTTGCTTCAGTGGTGACAAAACCACTGTCTGTACACCAGTCATCCCATAATGATAGTTTTGTGTTGCCAAGGAGGGACATGAAGAGACTGGGGAGTTTCTTAGAACAGAGTCTTTGGGTGACTAGACTCCTTGTAATGAAGTCAGGTAACTTCTTTTTGCTCTTCAGTGTGCAGTTTTTAGTCACAGGGGAACCTTTCATGTGCTTCCATGAAATGATGCTAAGCAAACAATTTGGGTGATATTTTCCCCTCTGAATTAACTTTTTAAAATGTCTTGAATTGACCACTTGTTCTTTAATTTGTAGGCTTCTCAAGAAAACAGTTCTAGTCAAAGGTGGCAGTTAAAAACAGGAAAAAAACTGGCAGTTGAGACCAAATAGGAAGTGACTATGCCATCAGCTCACACTGAGGAAAAGGAAGTTGTTGCCAGGACCTCTAAGAAAGGCAGTTGTGTAAAATTACCACCCTTCAACTTGCTTGCTGAAGTTCTGTCACTGTGGTAAAAGCTCTCATATTACTGCTGTACTCAAAAGAACATGAACAGAGCAGGGGAATAACAGGCACCCCTTACAGGACTGTTATCAGGGACTACCAGAAGTTTCTGGGGCAGAAACTCAACATTGTAGACAAGCAAAGCTTCCACCCTACTCATTTTTTCCACTGTGTTAAATAGATATTTTAAGATTGGTTAAAATTTAATATATTATACCATGGGAACCTCCATAGGATCCAACTATAGACGGTAACAGGGGATTTTTGCTAAGAAATAGAAGACAGAATGTCTTTTCATATTTTCTGGGGTCCATGTTTTCTTGGACCCCAGAGCACATTTCCCTTTTTTCCTTTCCTTTCTCCTCCCTTCTTTTCCTTCTCACATATTTCTTGAGCACAGTGCCAAGAACTGTGCTAAGGGCTGGGAATGCAAATAAACACAGGAGTTTGCTTTCTCACAGGAGAACACAATAAAAAATAGGGAGCACTAAAAATGATACATGATTAGCCTGACCGGCGTAGCTTAGTGGTTGAGCATCAACCTACAAACCAGGAGGTCATGGTTCGATTCCCAATTGGGGCACATGCCCAGGTTGTGGGCTTGATCCGCATTGTGGGGTGGGGTAGGGGGTCTGAAGGAGGCAGCTGAACCATGATTTTCTCTCATCATTGATGTTTCTATCTCTCACTCCCTCTCCCTTGCTCTCTGAAATCAATAAAAATATGTTTTAAAGAAATGATACATGATTATAGTAGTAGTATACGAAAAAATGTTATAGCAACAGGCATAGAGAGAAATTCATTTTACCTCTGTAGATCCTGGATGGCTTTACAAAGGAGGTGATGTTTGAGCTAAGGCTTGAAAATGAGTAGGAAGTAGCCAAGTAGAGAAATGGGGAGAGAGGGGAGAGAAGAGAGGGAATTCCAGATAGAAGAAACAACGTGAACAAATGCCTAAACCAGGCACGTGAATCCCTCATTACCTGATGACCTGATTAAAATACAGATACTGTGTTCCATTTGTATAGATTCTGATTTTGTAGGTCTGAGATTGAGAAAACAACAGCTCCCAGGTGATTTTAATATGTCCTCTTAGTTATGAACCACTAGGTTAGAGAAATGACAGCTTTCTTTCAGGACTAGCTGTTTGGTTTAACAGGCAGAAACAGAGTACATGAGGCATTCATCAACAATGAGTTTGGAAGGAGAAAAGTTTGAAAGGAGAAGATTATGAGCCTTGTATGTCATTCTAAAGACTGGACTTAATGCCATAGGCTCCTAGAAGTACGGAATGGTTTTAAGGAAGTGAGGAATTTGCTTCAGATTTGTATTTTTTTAAAAAAGAAAGAAAAAGAAAAAAAAAAGAAATCGACCAAACAAGCAAAAACCTCTGGTTTGTACATAAAAGATAGATTGGATATGGAAGAGACTAGAAGCAGAGGTACCTATTAAGAGGCTATTAGTAGGCCATTGTAGAAGTACAGGAGAATGACTGAACTAAATGAATGGCTGTGAGAATAAAGAGGAAGGGATAGATTCCAGAAATGATTTGGAGGTGGAATCAACAACATTCAATAAATTGGATCTGGACAGTATCAAAGGGAGAGGTTTAAAATGCCAGAGACATCCAATCTAGGGAAAAGAGTAAATGTTGATGCCTGGAACTAAACCAGGGAATACAGGAGGACCAGATTTGTGGGAAAGATAAGGAGTTAAATCTGGGTACACTGAGTTTGAGGTGCCTAAGTGATGATATCTAAGTGATGATCTCCAGAAAGAAATTGAAAATATCAGAAGTCAGATTGCAAACATAGATTTGAGAATTGTGGAGAGAAATCCTTTGAAACCTCATAGCAAGGTGTCAATAAAGAACATAAAAAATAGAAACCAAGTAGAAACATTCACTTCCTATTTAGAAGATCACTATTTAGAAGATCCTATGTTTTAGTCCAGTCAAATGCTGCCTGTGCCCACTGACACCATACCTATCTGCAGAGAGCCTACCATTTTTTCAAAGTAATAATTATTGTTCTCATGTCTATAAGAGTGTATTACTAAATATTTCTGCTGTGTTCCTGTATACATAGACTGCCCTTTGAATGCATGATAATACAGGATATAAATTATGTGAAAATATCTGCATGCTATCTTTCCAGGTTTTCTGGGACAGTTTCCTTGGATGCAACTGTAAAATAGATTATTGTGCAACGGAACAATTTGTATTAGATTTCCCCTCCTACACTCAAAAGAAAATGAGGTGGGAGATGACATGCATGCCTGGTTTCATGAAGCCAAGTTAGTGTCTTCCACATGGAAAAAAAATAGGAACAATTTATTGCAATATGAAGCACGGATTACTGGCAAAGGCATGATATTTGCCTGCTGTGAAAGTGCACAGCAACTTTAGTTAACATTTCTCCAATTTTTCAGAATCAATCATGCCGTTCTGGTTCTTCCATTCTTTCTGTGCTGTTGATTTTTTATGAAACTTCACATATCCCTATAGTTTACCATATGTGAAGGTAAGCATTAAAATGGCTAAATGCCAACTTGAAATTAACATAGATAAATCATGCTTTCATATAAATAGTGAAAACAGTGGTAGACATTTACAATCTGAGATCATGAAAGCAGATACAAATAGATTGTATTTTAAATGTTTGTACAACGCATTTTATTATGTGTTTGGGTTTTTCTAAGGTGTTACAAGAAACTGAAATATACCAGCTCTTAAATTTTAATGTTATTTTTGCATGTTGTCAATATAAAGATTCCTGCTATGCAAATATAGAGAAATGAGTGCTTACTATGTTGTGAAGGATAGATTTAGTTCGTAAAATAAATATAAAAAAGGTATTTTCTTATTTTTTCAGACTCTCAAAGCATAAAAAGGTTATTGCTGTATGGAAAGGTCATTTCTATGAACAATAACAGAAGAAACTGTTTCTGGGTTGTAAAATGCAGGTTATTGAACATGTTTCCTAATAAAAACATAAGGTATTCTATGTGAGCATACTAGTATATAACAATTCACTTCAGTATCACTCTTCTACCAGTACTTTGGTTCTGCACATAGTAAGTGAGGTATAAAGTAATTATTTAATTGTCCTATTTATAGCAGAAGCCCAAATCAAACTCATATTAATGTAAATAGAGGGACTAGCTAATTATAAGAGTTTCATTTACATAATGCTTATTCTGTGTTCAGAATGGTTGCAATTTACATATATTCCCATGTAATCTTCACCAGAACCCCATGAGTTTAGTACTACTATCATGATGTCACTCCCATTTTACAGTTGACCAAACTGAAGCACCAAGAAATTAACTCATCCAAGGTAGGGTTGCCAGATAAAATATAAGATGCCCCGTTAAAATTGAATTTTAGATAAGTGATGGATAGTTCTACATGAGACATATTTATACTGAAAATATTATTTATCTGAAATTTAAATTTAACTGGCTCTCCTGTATTTTTATTAGCTAAATCTGACAATCCTACAACCCAAGGTCACATGGTTATTAAGGGGTGGAGCCAGGATTTGAACCCAGGAAGTGTGATTATAAAGAATGGAGCTTAGAGTGCTTCATTATCCATATGTGGAATATTAAAAAAATAAAGACTAATGGATACCTCCTGAGCAGGATGATAAGTCTATAAGTTTTAATTTATTGTAATTTACTCTAGTGGTTAATTATTATTTGGTCACAGTGTTTATAGCGAGAACTTTTGTTCTAAAAGTGAAAAGATCTATAACATTTTAAAACTTTCTTCAGTGATTTCTAAGTTGGGAGATTACAGAAAAAGTATGATTCACTGTAATAAGTGGAATTAACTGATCAGTACCATTGTTGAAAATACTTTTTTCTTCCTTCACAAAACAGCCTTGTGTTGTTATAGAGTAAGAGTTTGCTTTTAGTAAGAAGTTTTTAAAATACAAGTATATATTTACTTATACCATTTTCTTCTCTCTTCCTTTGATATTTATACTCTAAAGCATGCAAAGGGCATCTACTTTTTGATAGGCACTGCAATTTAATGGGTAAAAGGAAACAAAAGAAGTGGGCTTTGGAGCCAGACAGACCTTATGAGCTGTGTGAACTTGATGTCTGAGCTTCGTATTCCTCAGCTGAAAAATGGGGATTATTAATACCTCCTTAAAATGGTGATGGTGAAGATTAAATGAGATAATGAACATAAATTGCTCTAATGCAATATCTGGCACAGAATTGACACTTCAAATATAGTGGTAGGTCTTCCCCTTGTCCATTTACCTCTTCCCCTGAGCCACCACTCTCAGCAATCTTCATGAATCTTTGAAAATCTAATCCTTTTTTTACAAAAGCATTTTGACTTGCCCAGAAGTTACATAGGAATCAAGGGGTAGAGTAAGTTGAAATCCAGTGTACCTAAAATATTTCCCTTTTTTCTGTGATTTTTTTCTGAGTCCCTCAATATTTAGGTTAGAACAAAAGACTACAGTATGATTTCTGCTCTTAGAGATTAGTTGCAAGGATTTTTACAGAGTTTTTTTCATTGAGAATGTTCATCTCTGAGGGACACAGAGAGGCATAAAAAGAGATGGCAAGGGCAGGGAGAATGTATCATTAAAGTATTTTCCTATGTATATATGTGTGCATGTGCATTGAAGCAAGAGGCCATGATATATAACAAGGGGAAATACAAAAGTAAGTGCAGCTAGGGTCAAAGGCAAAGTTATCATAAGGTTAGAAAGCAAATAATCTTGTTATTGAAAAAAATCAATTCTGAGAGGTGGTATATAGTGTGCTAATTAAGAACATGGATGTGGAGCCAGACTGCTTAAGTTCAAATGCCAGTCTTGTTTACATATTAACTCTGTGATCTTCAGCAAGGTATGTAGTTTCTCTGTACCTCAGTTTCCTCATCTGTCCAATGTAGGTAATAAAAATATCTACCTAATCAAGTTTATTTATGGACTTAAACTTATTTTTTTCTTTAAACTTTTATTGAAGTATGGCAAACAGAAAGGTGTACAAATCATAGGTGTCAAACAGCTGAAGAGATTTTCACAAAGTTAACACACTCATGTATCTGTCACCCAGATCAAGAAGTAGAACAGTACCTGTATTCCAGAAGTCATCTTGACACCCTTATGCAATCACTACCTCCTCCAACCCAAATGTATCCATTTCCTTGTCTTCAAACATTGTGAATTCATATTGCTACTTTTGAAGTTTAAATGAGGATCTATGTCATATGCTCAGAACAGTGAGAACAGTGCCTGGCACATAATAAACACAATATAAGCTTAACAATATGATTTTAACAATAACAAGAAAGCAGGTATGTTTTGGGGGTAGAATTCTTAACAGGAATAATGAAATAAAAAGCAAACTTGGGAGCTAAAGTATGACAATAAGTGTAATAAGCCTGTTTAAAAAAATGATTGAGTTCTTAAAAACATTTTGCTTCCATAAATTATATCTATTGCATATTCTATGCTAAGACAAATACATTGAATTTGAAACATCAGAGAAAACATATGCCCTAATGTTTTTGCATAATCCAGAATAAGAATTAAAATAATTAAAGGACTAATAAAAATAAAAAATGAGTTTGGCTGAAGCCTTTTTAGGCCTCGGTTTCTTCATTATAAAGTGAACAGAATTAGGTCATCTCTAAGGTTCTTTCCAGCACTGACATTTAATGATTATGTGAAAATTTTCTTAAAAAGCAAAATCTGGAAATATCTGAACCATCTTTTTATAGCCAAATAATATATCTAGAGTCACAGTAAAACCTGACCTTTTGGAAGAAAGGCAGCTGGGTTTATGTGAAGGGTAATCATGTCTGACTAATCTGTTAGTGCTCCTCAAGAGAGTAAATAACATATGGACATGGAAGAACCAGGGGATATAATTTGCATAGACTTTTTAAAGAGCCTTTGACAAGCTTCCATATTATTGACATTTTTTTGTTGTTAAATGAGTTCTTATGGGATTTGGGAAAACATGTCATGAAAGGTGAGCTAACTTACAGAATGAAATAGAAGATAGGGAAAATGGGTGCTTCTCTGAATGGAGAAGTGTTGGCATTAAGATTACCATAGTCCTAGGCTTATTTAAATATTATAGGTGATATAAAATAAGGTATACAAAGTGGCATTTCTGTATTTGTAGCTGGCACTAAGCTCTTCTCAGTAGAGAAATGCCAAGCCACCGTAGGATAAATGGCGAGAAAATCTCTGAAAATTGAGGGAATGGAGAAAAAAAAGGAAGAGTAAGTAGATTGTCTCAGCAAGGCAAAGCATTTACAATAAAAAATCCTAACTATACAAACAAATAATAAGATCTGGTACTTATGGCTCTAGAAAGAGATCTAGGAGTTATAGATACTTCTGAAACAATTTCAGCTCTCTGTGCCATTTTGGCTGGAAAGGTCAACAAAATGCTGTGCATCAGTAGAAAATAGACTAAAAAAGAAAATAAAACATTATCCTATTTTGAAAAAAAACATTAAAACCTGGAGCATCCTTATCTGAACATAATGTTTAATACAGAAGGCCATAAATCAAGGAAGGCAAAATGGAGCTCAAGGTGGTATAGAGATGGGCAGTATGAATGAAAGAATGAGAAGGCACCATACTGAGACAGACTCAAAGTATTAAGATCCTTTAACCCAAAATCATGAAAATAGAACCAATGGCCAAAGTTAATAATAATACTAGTATTACTGATAATTACCATTTATTTACTACTCATTCTGTGCCTGGCACTGGTCTAAGCACTTGACATGTATTAAATTATTCAATATTTATTAACCCTATGAGTTAGGTATCACTATTATAAAAGCATCATGAAGGGTAGGTACAGAGAAGTAGTCAAGGTTATTTATTTACTGCCTAGAGCTCAGCACAGAACTTCAAACTCAACTTAAAAGAGTAAAATCCAAGACAAACAAAAGAAAGTGAGACTTTACAAGTGGTCAGTAAACCTAGGGAACTTGCCACCTCAAGCAACAGTACAAGTTGAGCTGAAAAGAGAGTCAAGGATTAGAACTATATTTGTAGAAGATAAAACCAAGATAGCTTATGAAGAAAGTCTTGTAAATTTTATTTAAACTTTCATGCTGTCGCTAAGAAGATAATCACACTCTCTCCACTCCTACTTGCCAACATATCTCTGAACCCCCTAAAAAATTCTGGGCTGGATAGACCAGAAGTTTGCCCAAATGTGGCTTTTCTTTTTACAATTTGACATTAGTGGAATAGAATGTGAATTCCTTGTGGGTATTTCAAGATGAAACTTATACTCTATGTGGATCTGTTTTCATTGATAGCTTAATTACACAGAATCCTATTTAAAGCAAAGTTTTTCCCATTACAAATGGAAACTTTTTAAAAAATTATTTGCAGAAGAATGATTTGCCATAAAGAGAGCAGGTAGAGGGGTTTCCCTTCAACATCCATATTCCAGTCAGCATTTATTTTGGGTTATTTCAAGCCCATATTTCTTTAATAAATTATATTACAGATAAAATACATTTCATACAAGGAAAAATGGGAAAGTAACTTAAAACAGTGCCCCTGTGTAAAAAACTCCCTCCCATGAAAACGTACATAGTGCCTTCTCTAACACATCAGTCCTCACAAAACCCAAGGACAGACTCATCCAGTGTTGCTTGGGGATTCTTCTGTCTTGTTGGTGTAATACTGCCTGTTTCCACAAAATGTCCTACTATCCTCCCTTGGCTTGGTTACCTCTACCTTATTGGAATGCTGTCAGTGATCTGGGCACACCATGAAAAAGAAACAGAGAAGAAAAGAAAGGCTAGGAGTGAACATCTAGTTGACAGAGAGCTAACCTTATCTTTGGGAAAGAAGTATGAAAAGAAAAAAGTTTTGGAACCTAAGAAACAGAGGAAGGAGAAAGGGGAAATGAAAACACAGGATTTTCTGAAGTAGAGTATGATACAATTTTTAAATTGTTTAAAAAGAGAGATAGGATTAAGTGTGGTTTTAATGATAATATAGATAATCAGGCCATAGCAAAATGGTGAAGTTGCCCAATTCTTTGAGCTCTTCTACTTCTCAAAGCACAGAGTCTCTACTCTCTGTGTCCCCTGACCCTGACCCTGTGTCCTCTGGCTGTCCAAAGCCTGTTTCAGTAGCTAGTGGCTAAGCCAGCACTCCCCCAGACAGACCCTGGTTCAAAACCATTCTCACCTCTTTTGTTTAAAATATATTTCTGTTCTTCTCATTTTAAACCCTGGCCTGAGACCATTTTTATCTTAATAGAGAATACTTATTAAATATTGTTTCTAGTTGCAGGTAGCATTATTTTGGGAGCAGAAGCTTCCACATAGCCTCAAATAAGAGGTGGAAAGGCAACAGTTTTTGTCTAAGTCAGGTAACCACACTGACCTTAAGTTTTCTCATCTGTAGAATGGCGATACATAATACCTTTCATTTCTATTATAATGGACAAAACTTTCACATACATTTACCTACTTGACCCTCACAGCCACCCTCTGAGGTAAGAATTATTTTTCCATTTTACAGACAAGGGAACTGAAGCTCCGTGAGGTTAAGTAACTTGTCTTGGGATAATATGTGAAAGGGTCTGTGCATAAGAAGAGGAGTCAGAATACCAGGATAGTGAGTTGACATATGATGATAGAAGCTGCCCAGACAATGGGCACTATATGACTGTGTAGAGATAGCATGAAACCAAGGTTATGGGTATGGGCTTTGAAGTCACAGACATCTAGTTATAAATCCTGGCTCTGCCCCTTATTACCTGGCATCCCTTGAGCAAGTCACCTTCTCAGAGTTACTTCCCTCATTTGGAAGATGCAGATAATAATGCCTACCTTATAAAGCTGTTGTGAGAATTAGGTAAAACACTGAATGTAATGTGCTTAGTACAGTGCAGAGCATATGAGAAACAGGCAAAAATGTGGAAGTTTCTGAAGTGATTATTAGTAGTAATACTTGGTGCACCTGCTAGCCCAAAATATGGAGTAACTGGACCAAATGTAGAGTTAGCCAGTAGTGACGAGGCCATAGGAAAACCAAACACAGTAGACACAAGGAGAGAAAGAGTAGTCTGTGTGTTCTGCAAGTAGGACTGGTCAACACTACTCAGGAATAGGTTGCAGTTTCCTTAGAACAGTGGTTCTCAAACTTGAGCCTATTTTGGAATCATGTGAAAAGGTTGTTTGTTTTTTACATTTTTTAAGTTTTTTTCAATTATAGTTTACATTTAATATTATTTCGTATTAGTTTCAGGTGTACAGCATAGTGGTTAGACAATTATATACTTTACAAATTGTTCCCACTGATATTTCTAGTATCCAACTGGCACCATATATCATTATTACCATACTAGTGACCCATTGCACGGATTTGTGCACATTGAAAGGAAATTAATTAGAAGAAAGATTTGTGCAGTAATTACATTACTGCAAAATATTACATGTCAAAATAGTATAATACTATACATAATATAATATTATAAAATTAAAACATGCATGTGATTGGCACCAGTGAGAGGTTTATATGTATCGTGCATGTGTGAGTTAATGTTTATTTTTAAATTGCCAGTGTGCATCATATGTACTGGTCAGTCGGTCAGATGGATGGTCGGTTGGTCACTTAGCCTTTAATATATATAGATTATTGACTTTATTTCCTATGCTATACTTTACATCCCCAAGACTATTTTGTAACTACCAATCTGTACTTCTCAATCTGAAAGGCTTGTTAAATGATAGATGTCTGGGCCTCATTTCCAGAGTATCTGATTCAGAAGGTCTTGGATGAGGCCTAAGAAATTGAATTTCTCGTGAGTTCTCTGATATTGCTGATACCACTGATCTTAGGAGCCCATTTTGAGAAACATTGTCTTAAAATAAAAAATCCTATCCAGTTTTAGGCAACAGTTTCCTTGCTTTTGTTTTCTTTTTCCTTCTTAGTAAAAATCCTCTTAAAAAACACCAACCCTATTGTAGTAGGACAACCCATAACTGGTCCAGGAGAGTTAGGACTGCTGGAAACCAGGGATGGTTGTGACAATGACTGCCCTAGGTAATAGGCGGGGAGAAACCTTAGAGCAGAACAAAAGTCAAAACTCAGCTGGGAAGGATCAGAAATAGCTGTGATGACTGAACCTTTCCCAGCTTGAATTTTCCCTCATAAACTATTTCTTACTTAAGCTCTTTATCCCTTTTATAACTACTACTATTTTTTGGGGGGGGGAAAGAG
>NW_006295185.1:1695964-1697135 GCF_000327345.1 Myotis davidii | reverse complement strand
GAGTCACTGTATTTCCTTTCTGTATTTTCCCCACTCCTTTGTTTTACAATTTTTCAATTACAAGGCAGAAATGAACTTCTTGGAGAGCCTAGTGCAGCATGCACAGGTTATGGCAGCCTGAGCAGAAAGCTTAATGAATTTGGACATCTCTCCTGAAGTAAAATATGTGCTCTGTGCTCTGTATCATGTTACAGCAAATTTGAAAGCCAAGGGCTATGTTCCAAGTCAGCGCCTGGCAGTTGTCAGTAACTAAGCCTTCACTACCTATTAAGTACAGTTAATGAAGCAGTCTGTGTTTATAAATTAGAGTGTTTGTCTTTGACAATAGTAACCCAATAGAAAGAGGAAGATAGATAGCCTTGGACTTGTGGTCTTACTTGTTGAGAACATATATTTCTACTGAACAACTTAGGAAACTGAATACAAATAGAAAATCCTGCTATAATTATAAGAATGTAAGTTTCAGCTCTTGAGGCAGAGATACTTTAGATTAGGAATTCCATATAAGTTGTCTGGGCCTGTTCAGTGCCTTTAAGCTATCAGGTATTTGCCTGTACCAACCTGCCCACACAGAATGAAAACAGGCCTCCCACATTTTTTTTTTCAGAATCCATGGCTTCTGGCCTGAACCATTCACCCCAGCTTATCTCATATGCATTTCTAACTCATCCTCAGTCTGTTCTAATTTCTGACTTTGTGACTCATTTTTCCTCTTATCTCCTTGCCTCTCCCTAGGACCTGGCACTTGGTGCTACTTCTCAAACTTGAACTTTTGCAGTCTTCTTTAGTCAATAATCTGATTCCTCACTGGGCTAGACAACTATTGGCATCCTTGGATGCGTGCCCCACTGGGACCAACCCATGCCCTGGGACTTTCACACAGGCTATCATGGAAGATACCACTACAAAATCAATCAATCCCTTGGAGCAGAACTCAGACTTGAGATTTGTGGCTCCTTGATACTACTCTCAGAAGGAGCAGAAAATAAATGAAAATGGGAAAAATTCTTGCCCAATTAGCTATACTAATAATAGAGGAATATGCAAATGATCTGGGACTCCGTCACCATAATGACTGAACAGCAGGCTGTGTGGGGCGACAAGGCTGGCAGGGGGGTTAGTGAGAGAGGGACAACCAAATGACTGAACGGCGGGCTGCATGGGGCAACCA
>NW_006295185.1:1692417-1695823 GCF_000327345.1 Myotis davidii | reverse complement strand
GCAGGCAGGCAGGTGAGCAGTTAGGAGCCAGTGGTCCCAGATTGTGAGAGGGATGTGCAACTGCTGGTTTAGGCCCGATCCCCCAAGGGGTGCCAGATTGGAGAGGGTGCAGGCTGGGTTGAGGGAACTCCCCCCGCTGCAGTATGAATTTCATGCATCAGGCCTCTAGTAATATATAAAAGAGCCAACTGAATTTTTGTTTGACCGAAGTCATGAAGAAGAAAAGGATGGTTTATAGTATATACTATTTAGTAGTTCTAACTTCTCAGATGTGAAGAATTGCTATTTCTTTTTTCCTCTCCTTTATATCCACCTCTTCCCAACAGCCTATCCATCCATTATATTCAAAGACTTATTAATTCTACCCTCTATAACAGTGGTTCTCAACCTTCCTAATGCCATGACCCTTTAATACAGTTCCTCATGTTGTGGTGACCCCCAATCATAAAATTATTTTTGTTGCTACTTCATAACTGTAATTTTGCTACTGTTATGAATTGTAATGTAAATATCTGATAAGCAGGATGTATTTTCATTGTTACAAATTGAACATAATTAAACCATAGTGATTAATCACAAAAACAATATGTAATTATATTTGTGTTTTCTGATGGTCTTAGGTGACCCCTGTGAAAGGGTCATTCGACCCCCAAAGGGGTCATGACCCACAGGTTGAGAACCACTGCTCTATAATAATTCTTGAGTTGATTATCTCTTTCCTGAGCTATTTGTAATAGCACCCTCGTAATTGGTCTACTGCAGCCAGTGTCTCTTTCTCTCCTGGTCCCACTGTTGTACACCTTCCGTCTCTTGCCAATCCATTCTCCATACTTCTGCTAAAGTAATCTTTCTAAAACACAGATCTAATCAAGTTACTCCTCTTTTTAATACATTTTATTGCCATGTATGTTTCTGACTGTTATTATATACACTAGTAGCCCGGTGCACGAAATTTGTGCACATTAAAAGGGAATTAATTGCCATAACGGGTTTGGCTCAGTGGATAGAGCATCGGCCTGTGGACTCAAGGGTCCCACCTTCAATTCTGTAAGGATTGCTAGCTGGCAGGTCCCTGACAGCAAACTGGCCTCCTGTTGATTCTGTGAAGAAAGGGACTCCCTCCTCCCTCCTGTCAGGGTTCAGGGTGCAGGAGAATGGGATTCCTGGCTGTCAGGCCACTGTTAGCAAGCTATCCAACAGCGGATTTTGTGAGGAATGGGTCTCCCTCCTTTCTACTGTCAGGGTCTGGTTTGAAGGTCAGCCATGCCCCCTATTGGGCCAGACCCAGAGTTCTGCCACGCCGTAGCCTCCACCTCAGTAAACCAGGACTGACTGCTGCAAGGTGCTCCTGATGCTCTGAGGGTGGGTTCTTTCCTCAGGCCACATGGGAAACAGCTGGGGAGGGTGCAGCTGTTAGAAAAACGACCCAGGACTCAGTGGGTCCATGCTCTGAAGGTGGGTTCCTGCCTCAAACCCTGCCCTCACCAGAAACAGCTCGGGGGAGGGCACAGCGGTTGCCAAGACAACCCCTGCAGGACTGACTTCCTTCCGCTTGATCGAGCTTCTGGCTTGATGTTACACCCAAACAGCTCTGGGAAACAGCTCGGGGAGGGTGCAGCCCTTGGCAGAGTGATCCAGGATTCAATGGGTCCACGCTCTGAGGGCAGGTTCCTGCCTCAAACCCCATCCTCACCAGAAACAGCTTTGGGGAGAGCACAGCTGTTGCCAAGACAACCCCTGCAGGACTGACTTCCTTCCACTTGGTCACGGCGGTTCAGGTTGTGATGAACACCACCCATGGTTTTTATATAAGTAGATGATTCTGGTTTTCTAGAAGATAAACTATTCTAATTGTTCCAATAATATCGATCTACTATGCTATGTCTGCATTGTGCTTTAGAGTGTTTTCACAGCTATTATATAATTTTAACAATAACCCTATGACTTACATATTTTATCTCTATATTTGAGGAGAGAGCATAACTTGTACATATAGTGAATTGCACATAGTATGAGGTGTGTATATTAAAAATTAAATGTGTACTAGAGCTGAGTTACTTTTAAAGAAAATTCAACATTTTAGTTCTAAAGAATGAATTTGTTAAATCTGTTCAGATGCTGCTAAACCTTAGTTGTTTCAAACATGCAATTACTGAGGTCAAAGTTGTGCTTTAATTCCCATTTGTTTAAGTTTATCGCTTTCAGTTTCATGGACATAGTCTGTAACCCTAACCTCAGTCATCTATTTTACAATTGCAGGTCCCAATGGAACATCAGTAACAGAATATGGATAAGTCTCCATCATGACTCTATCCCTTTTTACTTGAAAAATTGAATATAATAGTAACTCTTCATATATATATATGGTATATGCAGTTATATAAAGGCATTTTAGTAATAATCATCTAGACAAAGAGAAACTATGATTCTCAAAAATGGTATGTTAAGGGCCCTTAAGGATCCTCCATAAATAGCTCATGGAAATAATAATTTACTGATCATACAATTCCTGTATAAACATGCTAGTTCCATCTCTACTGATGACTTAGATAACAATTATTAATATAGCATCAGATAAATATTGTAGTAATTCCACTTATTAACTTCTACATTCTTTTTTGAATGATTAACAAATCATTGTACAGATCATACTAGCTTTTTCATTTACAGAGATGTGATTAGAACATCAGTTTCAACCTTATGTACAGATGGCATATTTATCTGATCCCTTACACTGAACACTTATCTAAAAGAGGTGCCTTAAGGAAGACACTTGGCTGGTACATTTTGATGGTAAGATAGTGGAGACAATGAGTTTACATTCCCTAAGAACAGACGTAGGTCAAATCCTGAGGGTAATCTAAAGATGGGACACATATGGGTAAAGCAGGAATATTTCTGGAAGAGAGAAGCAGAAAAGTAACAGAAGATGAGCTTCTCTTACATACCCATTTGGTTTTAAGCCAGCAGTAATTAAGAATATATGAAATGGTATTGTATTAACAGCATCCTATAATGGTTAAGAAACTAAGTTCTTGAGAGAGAAACTAAGATGGCGGCAGAGATAAACACCGGAAAATTAATGCCGCTCAGAACAATTGATTAATACCTCAGAGAAACAATACGGACTTCATCCAGAACAACAGGAAGCCTGGCTGACTGTAAACTCTACAACTAGAAGGAAGGAGAGGCACACTGAGAGCAAGAGAAGCTGCAGGAGAGAAGTGCAGAGGTACGGGGCTCGCGCGCGCGGAAAGGGGCTGGCACCCGAGGACACGGCGGTCTTTTTGAATCCGGAGGGAGTCACAAGCTCCCAACGGCTCTGAACTCCGGTTCCGGGAAGTCTCTGGGGACCCAGAACTCATGCGGGGAGAAACTGGACTGTCTGGCAGCGGGCGATTTTGAG
>NW_006295185.1:1689988-1690661 GCF_000327345.1 Myotis davidii | reverse complement strand
TACTAATTCTCTATCCCTATGCCTTCCTCTCTGTAAGAACAATAAAAAATATATTAAAAAAAAGAAAAGAAACTAAGTTCTTGCTCAGCTGGTATGGCTCAGTGATTGAGCATCGACCTATGAAGCAGAGGTCATGGTTTGAATCCCAGTCAGGACACATGCCAGGGTTGCAGTCTCGATCCCCAGTAGGAGATCTCTCTCATCATTGATGTACCCATCTTTGTCTTCCTGCCGTTCTTCTTTGAAATCAATAAAAATATGTTTTTTAACCAAAAAACCAAGTTCTGGAATCAGACAGACTTGAGCTCAAATTCTATTTCTGGCACTCTCTATCTGTGTGGCCATTTGCAAGTATCCTAATTGTTCTGAGCCTTGATTTGCTGATCTTTAAAATAATGATAATACCTACCATACAGGGTTGTCTTGAGAAATTAAATGGGATAGTTCATGTAAAACACTTAGTGGAATATCTGAGATATTATAAGTAATTAAGAAATTATATATATATATACACTAGAGGTCCATTGCACAAAGATTCCCGCAATAGGCCTTCCTTCGCCTGGCTGCCGGCACTGGTTTGCCTTCAGCACTCGGGACCCAGGTCTTTGGTCTGGCCTCAGCGGAGAAGCCAAGCCTCTCTTCTCTGGCCACAGCAGCGAGGCTTGGCTTCTCC
>NW_006295185.1:1686121-1689104 GCF_000327345.1 Myotis davidii | reverse complement strand
GGATCTTACAAAGAGTATTACACATGTCTCCTTTTTTCTCCCCCTTAACATTCCCCCGGCTTCCCCCATCCTCCAGTGTTTTGTGTCCACTGGTTATTCTCATATGCATGCATATAAGACCTTCGGTTGATCTCCTACCCCGCCCCCGCAACCCTCTCCAGGGTTCCCACTGTAGTTTGACAGTCTGCTCAATGATGGTCTGCCTCTGTATCCATTTTTGTTCATCAGTCTATAATGGTCCTTATTATCCATAAATGAGTGAGTTCATGTGGTATTTTTCTCAGCTTCCCAGGGGCCGTCTCAGTCTCACAGGGGCCGTCCCAGCCTCACACGTGCCGTCTCAACCTCACAGGGGCCGTTTCAACCTCACCGGGGACGTCTATTTAAGGTTGCTTTTTCTTAAGTAAATATATTTTCACTGAAAGACTACCTTAGTGGAGCTAGATTCATGGCACTTCAAAATAAAAACTCAAGCTAATTTCTTTGATGCTGGAAAGAAATAAATATGGTTTAAAAAGCATAAGAAATAAGCCCAAGAAATACATGAGGATAGAAGGATCCTTGTATCCCAACAGGGACCGAAAAGTCATACTTTGGAAATATAAGGTCTAATCAAATGTATATAGTTGATAACTGAATTAGTACCATGAGAACTCAGAGCAATGTAGAAGGTAAGAAGATGATACAAAGCTGGAAGCAAAAGCAAACATTACCCATTCACCTAGAAATGGGTATAATCTCTGGTCAACTTGTAAAAAATACATGTAGTTTCCTTTGCAAAAATAATTTACAGGAAAAGAATGGAGGTACAACTCCTTATAAAGATAGGAGTTTAGGGGAAAGACCTCACTATTCACAGGTTATGTTTATTGTTTATTATTATTTATGTAGACTTTTGACAGTTCAGAGAAAATAACATTTGTTTTTGCATTCTCCTTGGGCCTGAGCACATTTTACTTGTTCAGAGATAGCTGATTAGCTGAAATAAACAATCTCAAATTGCCAAGTTATAACTGTTGCTTTTTTAGGATATAAACAATGATTCCTTACCTATGTGACTAAAAGCAGGCCAAAACAGTAGGTCTGATGGAATGTTAAAAGTATGGCTGTTGAGTGTCACCTACACAATAACTCCTGACAGCCATTTCCTGTTTGGCAGCATAGGGGAGAGGGCTGATTGACTTGTCATCCTGATTCATCATTATGACTCAAATAATCTCTTCTGTCTACCTGTCCTGTACAAGCAACATTTTCTTTAATTATGAGAAACATAGTGCCAGTATCTGGCCCTAAAGAAGAAGGTCATGGCTTGGTTCTGTTAAATTAAAAAAATGTGAGTTTTCAAGTCAACAGAATAACAATTAACATTTATATATAGCACTTTGAAACATGTTAAGCATACTTTTATACATGATCTCATTTACTCATTTTTTAAAAAATAATTTTTATTTTTCCATTGATTTTTAGAGAAAATGGAGGGGAGAGACAGAAAGAAACATTGATTGGTTGCCTAAAGCCTGCAATGAAGTACACGCCCTTGACTGGAATCGAACCTGGGACCCTTCAGCCCATGGGCCAACACTCTGTCCACTGAGCCAAACCAGGCTACGTGATTTCATTTAATTCCTACAACAGATCTATGACGTAAGCCATAGCTATTTGTGCTTCTACTGTGTGAGGAAACTGAGTTTCCAGAGATGAAAAGGCTTGCCCCAAACCTCAGCTGGTAAGTGATGAATATTCCAGATTTAACTCCAAATTTTAGGTTGTTGACTTCAGACCTAATCTTGGTTCCCATTATGTCTAACTCTCCTTCAAACCCTTTCTTCTACTACTTATAAGTTGCTATTTATTTTACCTCCATAAAGCTTCTTAAATGTATCCGCTATTGAAGTTCTCACCTCCACTCCCACGGCCCTTGCCCAGGCCACCATTGTTTCTACTCTGGATTATTGCAATAATCTTCTAACTATTCTGCTCATGATCTTATGATCTGTTCTACATGTTTCTACTAAAGTGGGCTATTTGAAAGTAAGAATCTGAACATGACACTTACTTTCTTAAAGCCCATCAATGTCTTCTCAATATTTTCAAATAAATTCTTAATGCATTAGCATGCCATACTTCATGCATTTCCTGGTCTCCTTCTTACATACCCTATGTTCTGGCTAGCTAGAACAAGCTCCCTTCTTTAACTTGAACCTCCATGACCTTTGTTGTTTTTGTGTTTTTCATTTGATTGGAAGAATTACTTTCTCCTGTTGACTGCCTTTTTATGTAGGAGGAACCTATAAGAGATGTCTTCAGTAAGATAGTCTAACTCTGATGGAATGTTTCCATTAGTCTTCATATAAACTCCTGTATAGCATTAACAAATTTAGTTGTAATTATTATTTTTTCTTTATTATTTAAAGTATTGCATATGTCTCCTTCCCCTGACCCATTTACCTCTCCCCAGCCTCTCCCACCCTAGCACATGCCCTCACCCTGCTAGTGTCTGTGTCCATTAGTTGCAATTATTGATTGGTATGTTCATTTGACTCACTAGACTCTGAAATAAGGGTTTTAAGACTTGTCTTATAAAATGTATACCCATTGTTTTTGTCTAACAAAGCATTTGGAACAGAAAGGAGTAAAAAAATGTTTATTACATGAAACTCATAAGCAATGATTATCATATGCTCAAATATATCACATGTAGGGAGTTACTAGGGCCAAGCCTTACTTTAAAAAGGAGAACACAATTCATTTTGTTAAGGAACAACATAAGACATTTTATAATTGAGATATTGTATAATACTGACTGAAAGTCTATAGCAATTCAGAAGAAGATTTGAAATTAGGGAGGTACCTCTTTCCTTTAGAAATGATGATTATTTATGACGGGCCAGCAGCAACTGAATATTTGCCATCCAGCAGCTGACACAGTACTCATTGTAAATCATACTTAATAAACCCAAGTCCTTTTAAAAAGTGAAGGTGT
>NW_006295185.1:1684429-1685955 GCF_000327345.1 Myotis davidii | reverse complement strand
GTAAGAGATCAACCGAAGGACTTGTATGCATGCATATAAGCATAACCAATGGACATAAGACACTGGGGGGTAGGGGAGGCCAGGGGATTGTCAAGGGCGGGGAAAAAAAGGAGACATATGTAATACTCTCTGTAATACTTTAAGCAATAAAACAATTTAAAAAAATAAATAAAAGTGAAGGTGTTTGGTATTTAGGGAGAAATACCATCCCCCCAGGAGATTGACTTAAGGAAAGTACTTAGAAACTGAATCTAAATTCCTATGAGTATTAGGAGGCAGAATTCTACCTGGCTGGGATATTACAGCTTTGGAATACATTCTTTAAGGGAATGCATATCAATTATTTTTATTGAGAAGAAAACACACTTGCTTTTTATTTAACCAGTCAAAATTTGGATAAATCACTATGCATATTTGGTGTTACCCATTTGGTTGCCTTTCCCAGGCCAGCACTACCAAGTCTCCCCTTACACTCAAATAGAATGTGATACCAGTGGTTTTCTTGTTTCTAGCATGCGCCCTCTGTAATAATACAGCACAGTCTACAGAAATGTTTCCCTCCACTATCAGTAAGCTAACTGAGAAGCTACATGTCCCCCCAAAATGATTCTGAATGCCCCCCAACCACCCCTACAGTGAATTAGAAGTAATTGCATTCATTTTTTAAAGTATTTTTCTAGTAAACTTGAAATAAATTGGAATTGTCTTTACATCACTGATATGCATTGTAGAACACTAAATGGGAGAAATTATTTAAGAATATCAAATCAACAAATCTTTATTGAGTATTGGCTATGTGTAAAGTCCTGTTCTTATTTCTGTGTGGGGCATTCAGAAGCATACACCATGGTCCTTGCTTTAAACTAAGTTGTTTAGTTAGGTCACATAGAGATCCCTTAACTAGATCAGGGATGGGGGAAGTAGGTAAAGTTGACCCTCAGCTGTAGTTATGAATAATTAATTGAGGCACTTAAAGAAAAATGACAGAGCAAGCAAGCTATGATAGAAGAATATATAGGCTGGGGAAAGATTGGCTGAAGAGTTAAGAAGGGAATAAAATAAAGACTCAAGGCAGAGGATCCTAGATGCTTGGTAGTGGATAATGCCAGGCAGTACCTTTTAAAACAGAAAAGTACATAGAAAAGTTCATGAAGAGAGCAAGGCCTGTGCTGTGGGCTGGGGAAAGGTGGTAAAAACAAAAAATCAAAATTCATAGAGCAGAGTAGTCAGAATGTACCAATTGTGGTGGCGATGAAGGTGCTGACTGCATACACAGAAATGGGTTCTATCAGAAGCAAATGGATTTTATTTAGGGTTCAAACAAAACACAACCTGACTTCTCTAGAAACCAGGATGAGAAACAAAGATAATAGCTCCACCCTAGAGGAAGGAAAGAAGATGGCGGCGATATAGGCAGACGCGTCCCAGGTCGTGTCCCGGAGCAAATGGAGTGAGCAGCTGAAACTAATAATACCCACCCCGAATTGGCGAAAGGGCTCAGCTGGTGAGACGGTTTGCAGCCGGGA
>NW_006295185.1:1660671-1678584 GCF_000327345.1 Myotis davidii | reverse complement strand
GGGGTAAGAGATCAACCAAAGGACTTGTATGCATGCATATAAGCATAACCAATGGACATAAGACACTGGGGAATAGGGGAGGCTAGGGGACTGTCTAGGGCAGGGGGAAAAAATGGACACTTATGTAATACCCTTTGTAATAAAAAATAAAATTAAAAAAAATGTCTAAAAAAAAATAGCTCCACCCTTGACTGGGGGTGCAAATAAAGTGAACCAACCAGAATCCTATCACTTTTGATAAAAGACCCGTGAATTAAAAAGGAATGCCAATAAAGGGATCCTGAATGGAATCTATCCATGACTTACATCTGTGTAAAATGAGTGACATGAACTGTACCTGGGAAAAACTTAATTGGTATATAGTACATAGATTGGACTTTTTTTGTATTAGTGGGAGATTTTGTTATAAATCTAAATTACATGTTGTCCTGGTCATCAGTAGACAAGATGGAAGAAGAATGCTACTTGAAATTCTGGACAGTCTGGGGAAAATCGGGAATCTACTAGTATAACTCTGAATAAAGAAATCTCCAGCGAGCGACGCTGTGCTGCGGCGGAGCCAGCAGCGGGCAGCCTCTGGCCACCCTGGACCAGCAGCTGCCCAGTCCCCAGCAGCGGGAAGGGATGGCTCTGAAGCGGATCAAGAAGGAATTGAGTGACCTGCAGAGGGATCCTCCTGCCCAGTGGTCTGCAAGACGTGTGGGAGATGATTGGTTCTGCTGGCAGGCCACCATCACCGGTCCAAATGACAGTCCTTATCAAGGAGGCATTTTCTTCCTGAACATCCACTTTCCCACAGATTATCCATTCAAATCCTCAAAGGTTGCTTTCACGACCAAAATCTACCACCCCAACATCCACAGCAACTGCAGCATTTGTCTTGATGTCCTACAGTCCCACTGGTCTCCATCACTGACAGTGTCTGAAGTGCTCTTATCCATCTGCTCCCTGCTGTGAGCCCAACCCTGAGGACCTTCTGGTGCCAGAGATAGCTCACACCTACAAGGCCAACTGAGAGAAGTACAACAAACTGGCGAGAGAGTGGACACAGAAATATGCTATATGAGTGCCTTGGAGGTTGCACAGGGAACACTGCTCAAGAAAAGCTGAGCCCCTGGCTGAGCCTCCCAAAGGGGGTTCTCTCTTCCATGAGTGAATGATGGTCCCACCCTCTCCAGCCGCAGCATGTTGGTGCCGCTCAGTCCGCGTGGCTTTGACACAGTCCCATACCGATGCCAAAGCAGTAGTCACTGTTAGATCTGCAGCCTCCTTGCTACACTGGAATCAGTCCCTCCACCCGACTCACTGCTGGATTCATGGGGGACAGTTTGCTGTCACCTCCCCTATCCTGCCTCACTCATGGTGGCATCACTGGCTCTGGCACCACAGAGCTTGGCCCTCACCTTCTGGGACTCAGTGCCAACCTGGGCGTCCAGGGCAGAAGGGGCAGGCTTTCCTCACATCCTGTTGCCATAAACCATATCCCAAGGAGTCTCAACTCATCCCAGGAGGCTCCAGGGAATTGGAGAGTATCCCTTACAGGAGAAGCAGCAAATAATGTTGGGATAGAAAGCACAGAACACCCAGGAGATGACTGTCTGTTCAGAAGCTAGACCTGGAGAGATTAGGGTTTTGCCTTTCCATGGGAAGAGGTTTTTCACCACCTCCCTCCCTCCATGGAGCCTACACTAAGTCCAGTGTGTACCACCCACAGACCAGAGCACAGGGGCAGGGAGAGACTTTTAAATGTAAATAAAATGTAATTCACCCATAACCCTAAATGATAACTGAAAAAAAAGAAAGAAAGAAATCTCCAGCCCCATCATACATAGCATCTTAGGAATCTGAGATAAGTCAAAGTGGGGAAAACTATTAATCCATGAACACGGTATAGTCTTCCTTTTGTTTATGTCTTCCTCTATCTCTTTTTTCAGCATCCTGTAATTTTCTGAGTACAGGTCCTTTACCTCCTTGGTTAAGTTTATTCTAGGTATCTTTTTAAAAAAAATATATATATTATTGATTTTTGTATAGAGAGGAAGGGAGAAGGATAGAGAGTTAGAAACATCGATGAGAGAGAAACATCAATCAGCTGCCTCCTGCACGCTTCCCACTGGGGATGTGCCTGCAACCAAGGTAAATGCCCTTGACCGGAATCGAACCCAGGACCCTTCAGTCCGCAGGCTGATGCTCTATCCACTGAGCCAAACCAGTTAGGGCTATATCTAGGTATCTTAATTTTTTTGTTGTTGCAGTGGTAAATGGGATTTTTTAAAAGTTTTTATTTCTTTGAGTTCATTATTGGTGTATAAAAAAGCCATAAAGTCACATGTCTTCCCTGGAACAGACTCCGAAGCCACCGGCCTGATGGTGCCAAGAGCCTTGGGCTTCCTCAGTGGGAGGTGATGTGGGGAGATGGAACAGGTGGCTTTTCTCGTTTCCCACTCTGCTTCAGTCAGAGAAGCCTCTTTAGTGGGCATCCCTGTCATGTTCCTGTTCTTAGGGGAAATGGTGTTAGTTTTTGCTCATTCAGTATGATGTTGGCTGTAGGTTTGTCATACAAGGCTTTTATTATGTTGAGGTATGATCCCTCTATTTCCACTTTGCTGAGAGTTTTTATCAGGAAAGGTGTTGGATTTTTTCAAATGCCTTTTCAGCATCAATTGATATGATTATGTTATTTTTGTCTCTCAATTTGTTTATGTGATGTATCACCTTTATTGATTTGCGGATATTGTACCAGCCTTGCATCCCTGGGATAAATCCCACTTGGTCATGTAATGCTGGATCTTTCTAATGTAATGCTGGATCTTCCTAATGTAATTCTGGATCTTTCTAATGTACTGCTGGATAGGATTTGCTCAATTTTGTAGAGAATTTTAGCATCTATGTTCATCAGGGATATTGTCCTGTAATTCTCTTTCTTTGTAGTGGCTTTATCTGGTTTTGGTATTAGGGTGATGCTGGCTTCATAGAATGAGCTTGGAAGTGTTCCATCCTCTTGAATTTTTTGGAATAGTCTGAGAAGGATAAGTTTTAGTTCTTTGAATATATGGTAAAACTCCCCTGTGAAGCCATTCGGTCCAGGGCTTTTGTTTGCTGGAAGTTTTTGTTTGTTTGTTTTTAAATATATTTTATTGATTTTTTACAGAGAAGAAGGGAGAGGGATAGAGAGTTAGAAACATCAATGAAAGAAAAACATCGATCAGCTGTCTCCTGTACACCCCCTACTGGGGACATGCCTGCAACCAAGGTACATGTCCTTGACTGGAATCAAACCTGGGACCCTTCAGTCCGCAGGCCGATGCTCTATCCACTGATCCAAACCAGTTAGGGCTGGAAGTTTTTTTGTTATTACTGTTTTGATTTCATCAGTAGTTATCATCTAGATATTTTATTTTATTTACTGATTTTATTGGAGTGTACACTTCTATAATATATTAGCTGTATTGTATTGTGCATTCACTACCCCAAGTCTCCTTGTATCCCCACTTATTTCTCCCTTTACCCTCATATACCCGCCCCACCCCTTACATGGGAGGAATGACTTTATCTGATTCATTTGTTTTGTCACCATTTGTTCAACAAACATCAAGGGTCTGGCATAATGCTAGGGGGTGCACATATGTATAATCCTTTCCTTCAAGAAGGTCACAGGTCATGTGGGGAGGTATAGTTGGGAGGAGGCTGCAGGAAAGAGAAAGAGAGAGAGAGAGAGAGAGAGAGAGAGAGAGAGAGAGAGACACTAAGAAAATTTTAGAGCCTGGAGCTCTATGGGGGTTGACAACCTAAGCACCTGGGGAGATGGGAAGAGGATGATAGCCAGAGAAGGGATAGTATGGTAAATTCTGTGGATTGGAATACAGATAATAAAGTGTACAAGGAAGACAGAGGAAGAAGCCAAAACTGGAGGAAACTACATTTTCCTAAGTCTAAGTTTCTGATGGAAAGAATGTTTATTATTTTAATATAACACCTGGTGTGTGTGTGTGTGTATGTGGTGTGTGTGTGTGTGAGAGAGAGAGAGAGAGAGAGAGAGAGAGAGAGAGAGAGAGAACTTCCGTTAACCCTTTTAACCATTGGTAACAGGGTGGAGACTGTAACCACTAAAACAAAAGCAACTAGATCAGTGAGGCTAATTTGAACTTAAAGAAAAAAGAGGAAGTGAGGAAAGTTTGTTTGTGAGCTCTGGTGGCAGGAAATCCTGTGACTAACCTTATTTCACACATCTCAGATTATTCAAAGGGATCTTAACTTTCTTAAGAACAGTAACTTAAAATGGAAGGGCTTGTCTCAGAGGCACTGATGTCTGAGAAGAACTGACACCCTTGCCAAATAAAGTAATCTTGTGTGGGTTGCCCATTACTATATGAAGAGATGCTTTAGGAAATATGCCTCCCCCGCTCCCTGGGTATTTTCAATCAATAGAGTAATGCAGCATTAACAAGTGGGATTTGACTCTATTGAAAAAAAATGGCAGCATGTTGGAAACAAAATCAACAGGCAATGCTCTTTTTACTTGAAGAAATATTTGTATAGGAATGAAAATAATCGTTATATATGTACTATTATAATTTAAAGTATCATTGGTAGAAGTGTGGACTATGATGAGAACTGCAGGGGGTTGAATAGTTGGTGAGGAGGGGAGATGATAATGGTCAGGGTTAGGCAATTGCAAAACAACAAGCATCCAGGCAAGTAAAGACATGTGCTTCTGCAGGGCCATAATAGTGGGAAGGAGCCCCTATGCTGGCTTAGGCTGGCCCATTAGCAGGGAGAGTTGGGGTTCCAACCACCTGGAGCTTTCATTTCTAGCTGCAGGTGCAAGTGTAGCAAGAAGGAGGTCTTAGACTTATCTTTCATTAACCAGGGGTGAAAATATACTTCAGGCAAACAGAGAAGCACTTTGCTCTTTTATATTCCAAAAGTATATATAAAGCACACAATTTTCTGAAGACAATAAAAGAAGAAAGTGCACATGGGATAGTTCAGCTCAACTGACTGCATTTTCTAAATAGCCAGTGGGACCCTCATTTCAATACACCACATCAATGCTCTCCTTGATGGAGTCAACAGGACTCTCACCAAGAGTCTAGTCTCCCTTTCAAATAGAATCATATTATCTAGAGGTGCACAAACCATGTCAATACTCATCATACCTCCTCCTGTATGGGCCATGTGACTCTGCCTCGGTGTGCTGTGGGGCTGCTTGTCTCTACAAGCCGTTAAGCCTTACAAAAAAAACCAGAATCCTATTTACAAGCCTGACTTGCCATGGACTGATGATGTCAAGGTTCTTTCTATGCTGTCTGAAATCATTTGGGGGAACCTGCTGTGTTGAAAATACTCAAACAAAAGGCAGAATGTGTAAATAGGTTATATATTTGCTAGCACATGCTAGAAACCAGGCCTCCAGTTGACATAGACATACTGGTGGTGACCTCTCAGGGCTCTTTGCCTCCTTAACAGGCTCACACTTGGCATCCACCAGATCTGAGGGCCCAGGTCAAGGTTGGAGACCCTAGTAGGCTGAAATAAGTACTCCCAGCTGGTCTGGAGAGCAGGGACTGGAGCCTGAGGCTGGAATTACATCTGCACCTGGTTCAGGCAAGGTTCAGGAATCTGAGACAACAGCCAGGCAGAAGCCAAGACATGGGGGAGGGGGTATCCCAGACCAAGGGAATACTGCGAACAAAGGCAGAGACAGGAAGGCAGGGAGCACTTCTGAGGAATAGGTAGGATCTGTTGTCAGTGCCAGGGATAGGAGGAGATAGAAACCCGAGGACATTGGAATCAAGCTTCAAGACCCAGGAGAACACCTTGAATATTGTCCAGGGCTAGGGTCTGTGGGTTCAAGAAAAGAGCTTCTCATCATTGACTTCAGAGGGGAAAAAACAATTACCTCAGATCCCTGTGATTGGGTGATGACAGTTTCAAGCTTAAGTGAGGCCTTTGGGCTGGAAAACCAGTATAAAGGAAACTTGGGACAATTAAAGTCATTTATTGAGTACCCAATGTGTGCAAGGCACTCTGCTAGTTTCTGAATCAGGAATGTGATCATTTGGAACTCAAAAGTCATATCAAGAGTGTAAACCATGCTGATTTGATTCTGTCAGAAAGGCAAGTGTATGAAATCTACAGATCTGATTAGACATATGATATGCTATCAACTCCTTATAAATATGACAACTATAATTTATGAATCCCAGATCAGACACATGATCTTAATTAGGGTTTTTTTTCCTCATGGCTGACCTTATTTACATGTATTTATTATAAATTAATATAAAGTTTAAACATTATATTACATTTAGTTATACATTTTACAATTGATCTTTATTAAAAGTTATAAACACACATGAAGAAAAATACAAAATACAGCACTAAAATGTATCTGAAAGAGAAGCAGAGAGGTAAATTAGAAAATGCATACACTTTGGAGATGAAAAACATGGTTTCAAATCCTATCCATACCATTTACTTGCTGTATGACCCTGGAAAATTTACTTAGCCTTTCTGTACCTTGGTTTCCTCATGTGTAATATGGGGATAAAATCAACCAAAGGACTTGCATGCATGCATATAAGCCTTAATCAATAAAGAAAAAAATAAAAAAGAACACTTGTAAGAGTTATTGTGAGGATTAAATGAAATAATGTACATAAAATACTTAGCAAACTTTCTATATTTAAGGAATTGCTCAAAAATGACAGTTTAATTTCTATTGTTGATTTTTGTCATTCATCTATTTTTGAAGCTGATAACATGTAGTTCCATTTATACTTTCTTTTTAATTGTATTCAGTTTGTTCCAGAAATCTTTATCCTTACATTTTTCAAACAACTTTTCCCAAGAAATCTTGACAAGCATTTGTGTATTTATTTGGATTATTCAGAGAAAATTAGTGATCAGAAGTAGTTTTTTCTAATTTCCTTAATTTGCCAATTTGTGTAAATGACCCTTAATCCCAACATTCCTACACTGTAGTAAAATGCTGACTTTCCACATCTCTTACATTTAGAAGATTGATATTCTCAAGAGGAAATTATTTAAGTATATTACACTATATCTGATCTATAGTTATCCTCTCTATATCTCATTTGGCTAGTAAGTCCTCATTATGCTATGATTTAAGAACCAAAGTTTCATTATACAGATTATTATAAGACAAAATAGCGAAAATACTTTGGGAAAGATTCTGTCTCATTCAGGTGTCTTTATCAGCTGACTCAAGGATAATCATGCAATCTTAGCTTGGATTCTCCAGGAATCAGACTCTGAGACAAGGGCAATTGAATAAAAGTGATTTGTTTGGGAATTGCAGGTAACACCTGTAAGGAAATGGGATATTTAAAAGGAAAATGAAGGCAGTCAATAGAGTGTGCTAATCAAGCCAGCTATCACAGTGATGGACTGACAATCGGAAAAATTCTGAAAAACAGTGCAACACACAAACTCCAGAATTATCCCACCAAGAGGCAAGGGAACTGAAATATTTATACAAGTTGTGAGCCACATCTCATCACTCTTGGGGGCTGTTAATTGGCATACCTTTTAGATTGTTGCATGTAGACAGCACAGAGATCTATAGTTGTGGGAAAAGAGCCCTCCAGCAGGCATACAGATAGGGCAATTGGAACTTGGTCTGAGAATATGGAAAGGTGAAAGGGACATAGGTGGAGCTCTTACAATACCTGTTATATCAAGAGACGCTCAAATGGGCTTTGGTTCCATGGGATGCAGGGCTACTGGGCTAAGGTTTAGTCTAAGCTCTGACTCTGATTCTGGTTCTTTTACACTGTTGCCATTATCTTTTAGTCTACTTCCCACTAGCTGACATGTTTTTATTCTTGCTCTGAGAGTAGTAATATCTTATAATTGAGGATGATCTTGGGGGCAGAGATGAAAAAAGAGATACAGAGAATCAGAGCAAGGGCATTTCCCCCTATACCTAGAACCATTTGCCCTATACTTTCTGTGTCCATGCCCTCTTTTTGTCTCTTTACCTCATGGAAGGAATGAAGCCAAAAGAGAGAAAGTGAGAAGAGGACACAAAGAAAACAGCTGATACCTATCTAACCTCATGGAAGCTAGAGATTGCCTGGAGAGGAGATCCCAAGAAAGAAGCAGACTCTTGAACTCCTCGTACAATGGACCAATACAGTGTCCTGGAATTTGTTGACTCTATTGCTATGTTGCTGTTCTTCAGTGTGCCTGGGAGGTGTTAGGAGAAGGAGGAAGTTGGCCAACATTAAGATTTTTCTTCCTAAGATCTAGGTCAATAGTTTTCACACTGTAGTCATAGGTATAGTAGACATATCCAGCATATCCCCCTTAATAGTGTCCCAGTATCTCTTTGGGAGATATTCCCATTGCATGTGGTCTTAGTGGGAGGCAGTGCTTACCTTTTATTACAGTATCCCAAGGGCCAGAACCTCACTCTCCACAACTTTTTGCAGCCATGGGACAAGCATATAATTGTCAGAAAATCCTTGGAATTGCTAGGCTAGTGTTGCTCAGTGATTGAGCATCAACCTGTGTACCAAGAGGTTGCTGGTTTGATTCCTGGTCAGGACACATGCCTGGATTCTGGGCTCATTCCCCAGTATGGGGTATGCAGGAGGCAGATGGTCAATGTTTCTCTCTCATTGATGTTTTTATTTCTCCTTTCCTCTCCCTTCCTTTCTCTCTAACATAAACAAAAACATATTTAAGAAAAAAGAAATTTCTTGGAATTAAGTTGTTCATATGCAAGACTTGGAGCATATGATAGCAACTGAAATAAATCTATATTCTTAGAATCATAGAATAAAATGAAGAAGATTTTTTTATTACTTCTATGAGTGTTAGAGGTGGAATGTTTCAGAGTTAACAGAAGGAGCTTTCTGTTTAAGGGCCATCTGGACAGTTTCATCATAATGGAAACAGGAATGGTGCTGATTATGATGACAATGTTGATGAAGATGGTGATGGTTAACATTCACTGAATAGAGACACTCTGGGCCAGATACTTCAAATGTGTGATATCATCATCTTTACAACAATCCTGTGATCTGAGTGGTATTATGATCTCCATTTTTCAGAAGAGAAAACTGAAACTTGGAGAAGTTGAATAACTGGCCAAAGATCATACAACTAACAAATGGGCTTCAAATCCAGTTCTGTCTGATTCATGAGCCTGAAATCTTTACTGTCATGCTGGGCTGCTGCTTCCCATAGCTAGGAATTCAAATTGTTGGTATGAGCTTAGGTGAACCTCGTGAAAGGAAAAGAGTCCAAGGGCACCATTAAATTAGCTGAACACAGGGTGTGACCTATGAAGAGAGGTTCATAAGATCAAGTCATGTGGTTGTGATTCAAAAAAATGTCTGGTACTGAGTGATTAGACCTTGTAGGGACCACTTCAGTACTACAAGCAGTGATGGAGAAGGTACAGAAGAATGATGTGATTAGTGATGGAGAATTCTGTGTTAAAAGCCACATGTGCTTTTCTGTGGCTTATGTGGACTTAAAGGAGCCAGATCATTTATCTTCTGCCACTTTCTCCTTATTTTTATAAAACTCAGTGGAATATTGACTTTACAGTTATGTTCTTCTCCTGGTCACTCAAGTACAATTTATGTTGTTTAACTCTCTGTTTTTAAACATTCTCTCATGCAGTTCTGAGTCACACTGGGACAAAATGCAGGTAATGTTTTGGAGTGTTTGCATGTGTGTGTATATGTACCTATGTGTACACACATGCTTGCATTGTGTGTTCCAGCTTATTTCTTTTTGATGTCATAAATTTCTGTTGATAGGAAAATTCTATTCAAAATGTTCAGTTCAAATATATATGATATTGAATGCTTGATGGGTTCCGATAATGGTGAATTGCATATTTGAAATGCAAAAAAGTCACTTTTGGTGTTCTTTTTAAAGAGTTTCTAAGGGTTTATAAAAGCTGCTTTGGAGTATGGCATGAGAATTATGAGTTTATGCTAGGAAGTGTGTTTGTGTTTGTGCATTTGTACACATGTTCATGCTTCTCCCTATCCCAGTGCATTGCTGTGATTGAAACATTACAAAGCAGTCCTCAACAGAAAGCTGGCATATACCCTGGGGCTACTAGTAGGATGAGTTGTGAAAAAGAAACTTGAGGAATCTTGTTAAAATGTTTTTAATATACTAGGGCCTTGTGAATTATAGTAATATGAACAGATATAAAATTCACTCAAGTATCTATCCTCAGCATAAATTGGAAAGGATAAGACATAGTACCCTTCCCCCACACATACTCCTTACAAACACTTCGCAAGATCCCTTGTTTAAATTAGTTGTTGGGGAATTGTGCTTTCACTTGAGGGGCAGAAAGGGTTGAAGGAGAATGAGTGTGTGTTCAGGTGTCTTAACAGTTGTGTAAGAGAATAGTTGCTTCTGAAAGTCAGTCCTTTGCCAAGGTCCAGGGCTCCTATGTATATCTAACTCTACCTCTCCCCCACCCCTCACAACTTCACCTGTTGTGAGACTCAAGGCTAATGAGTGTGAGCTTGGAGGCTTGCAAGCTGGCTATGACCTAAATCAGAGATTCATTGTTGTTGAAAGGAATCACAGGGCTTATCCAAATTACTGAGACAAGGGTCACAATGGGGACCAAATCCAATTTTCTGTTTTGAGAACTTTGTGGTAAGAAGAATAAACTACCAGGTGTCTTATTTATTTAAGGACACATAGGCCTCTGGGGATAAATGGGGAAGGTTCTTAGCATAGCAGCATTAAAAATGTGAATGAAAAAAAGGGGAGACAAAGAATCTTTTAACATGGGAGTTTGACAGGAATATACTTCCAAGTTGGAGAAGTCTCTGGGCTACGTCATGTGACAACAGTTTGGGAGTAATGAAAAATGCAGCTGAAGCTGGTTTGGCTCAGTGGATAGAGCGTCGGCCTGTGGACTGAAAGGTCCCAGGTTCGATTCCGGTCAAGGGCATGTACCTGGGTTGCGAGCACATTCCCAGTAGAAGATGTGCAGGAGGCAGCTGATCGATGTTTCTCTCTCATCGATGTTTCCAACTCTCTATCTCTCTCCCTTCCTCTCTGTAAAAAATCAATAAAATATATATTTTTTTTAAAAAAAAGAAAAATGCAGTTAATAGGACACACAAGGGCAACCCTAAAATGCCCTCTGGCCTATCCTTTGGATTTTGTCACAGCAAAGGAGAGAACAAAACCAAAATAGTTAGGATATCTTTCCTAATACAGTATAGTATGCATATGAGTATAGATCACATTAGGCTGGTCAAGATAATGTTACTGAAAGAAAGAAATGCTCCCAATTGGGGTCTCCTGTAGCAATTGTGTTGGCAGTAACAGCAGCAATGGAGTGGTAAAAATTGCATTAACAGTGCTGGAAGCAGTTAGCAATGCTACAAGTATTAATATAATAATAATAACTGCCACTTATTGAGACTTATTACATATCAAACTTTTTTCATACATTTGACTAATTCTATGGTATAGGTACTAGTTTATCTCCAATTTACATACAGCAAAACAGAGTAAGAGAAGTAAATATCTGGTACAGGGTCACATAACTGCCAAGCAGCAACCCAAGTTGAAAGACTTTTAACACCAAACCCCATGCATTTAATTCCTGGGCTATATGGTAATAAGAGTTGCCAAAGAGAGGATGAGATTTCTGGGACTAAGCTTGGAGTTCCAGAATATTTCTGATTGGCAACTCTAAGTAGATCCCACTGAAAGGCTTCAATGACGCAGCAAAAGAAAGGCAGCATGATTTGATCCTTTCTCTGGGATCCTGTTTGCCCAGGTGAGAACTGAGGTCAGTGCAGAATAGTAGCTCTCAACAGGGTCTAATACTACCCTTTAGAACAGTGGTTCTCAACCTGTGGGTCGCGACCCCTTTGACGGTTGAATGACCCTTTCACAGGGGTCGCCTAAGACCATCCTGTATATAAGATATTTACATTACGACTCATAACAGTAGCAACATTACAGTTATGAAGTAGCAACGAAAATAATTTTATGGTTGGGTCACAACATGAGAAACTATATTTAAAGGGCCAGAAGGTTGAGAACCACTGCTCTAGAAGATGTTTTGGACATTTGTTGGAGCATGTTTTTTTCTCCCAATCCTTTACATATAGAAATAAATATTGTTTTGTAATAAATCACTTTCCCTTTTACCCTTCCTTTACATCATAGGACATTTACAAAAAAAAAATACATGTGGAGGCAGGTTCAATCACCTATTGTTTTCATTTCAGGATAATGGGAGGAGTTAATTTTTTATTATTAAAAAGAAGCATTAGGTTAAGAATGATTGTCCTAGAACCAGCACATTAGAATCACCTGGGAATCTTTTTAGAAACCTGATTTCTGGGCCTCATCCTTCGGAAATTCTGTTTCTTTGTTACTAATTTTGTGGCCTCACCCCATAACAAAGAAACAGAATTTCCGGAGGATGAGGCCCAGAAATCAGGATTTTAAAAAGATTCCCAGGTGATTCTAATGTGCAGCCAAAGTTGAGAACTACTGGTCTATGGTTTCAAATCAGTCTTTGAGCAAGTGAAGCAATGCATCAATTCTCAGTATCAGAAGTATTGGGACAATCTGACAGCTGAAGCATGCCTGCCTGATCCTTTGGACCTGGAATTGCCTACACCTAGGGCACCCTGCAGTTAATGTTCTCTTGCCACCAACCGAGGTCACAGAGGTTCCTCCACAAAAGACCACATCATGTTGGATTTTGGCATTCTTCTTTTTCTCTCCAGTACTAGCCTGTCTGCATCACGGGGCTATAGAAAGGGTAATTATTTTTGATTCTCTGGGCCAGAGGAATGGGATAATAGAGGAAATCAATTTTGAAGTTATGAGTGTGAAAAAAGTTAAAAGTATGTCTTCTGACTTCCCCCAGTTTAGCTCAGGGCACAGATTAGGTTCAGACCATAACTTTTTCTGTTCTACTCACCTAGCTTTAGCCCTCCCATCCATACTGGTGGGCTGTTCTTACTCCTAATTTGTAGAACTCTCCACTCTTTCTTTTTAGGCCTGCTCCAGCCATAATCCTTGGGTTTTAGTCTAAGACTGTGCATTAGTCAGGTAGCTAAACTAAACTCCATAGCTATGTCCTTCCAAGGCTTCCACTAGCATCTCTTAACAAGTCTCACCTGCCAGAGTTGCTCTAGAAGCTGCTTTATCTTCTAAGGCTCGGCTGAAGTACCCCTAGCTCACTGCAACCCCCAGTCATTTCAACTTGAATGAAAAATTTGATGTTGTTATTTGACCTCAGTTTGTATGCACAGTATATCTTCTCTCTAGCAGTCTCTCCATTGAGTTCAGTCATCTTATATGTTTTTAAAAATATTTCAATGTCTTTATTTATTTTACAGAGAGAGAAAATGAGAGTGGGGGGGGAGATACATGGATGAGAGAGAGAGAGAGAAAGAGACATCCATTGGCTGCCCCCTACTGGGTATCAAGCCAGCAACCAGGCATATGCTCTGATCTGGAATCAAACCTACAATTTCTGGGTGCACGGGAGGATGCTCAACCAACTGAGCCACACTGGCCAGGGCCAGTCATCTTATCTCTATCATCTTCCCAAGCATGGGGTTTCTCCATTGTCTTACTGGACATGAACATGATACACTGGAAGTTCCATGAAGATAGAGACACATCTGTGATATTCACGGTATATAATCTGAGTCTACTACCACAGATCCTGGCACTGAGTGGGCATTCCATAAATGTAAGTCACTGAATGACTGTGAAGTCCATATTCCCACTTTCTATTAAATGCATTGAGGATTATGGTATCTACTTGGTCCATAAATAACTATTAAATCTCATAATTTCTATAAAGAGTCACAGATACTGATCAGCACTGGGACCCAGACTGGTCCTCTCTAGAGGCCTAAAAATTCCATGGTGTAAATTCATAAAATCTATGCCTAGATTCATTTCTAGAGAATCCCACAATTCCCAAGGATATTCTAACAAGGCCCACGTGAAATATTTGCAAGAAACAGCTTGATTTGCAGTGGGATGAGAAATGAGAAGGGGCATTCCTCCATTTTCATTCCTGTCTCTCTCAGGCCAGGAGTGAAGGCCAGCTTAGAGCGTCATTGCCCTGGACTTTCAGAACTGCCCACAGCTTAAAATTCTGTATAAATAGGACTCTCTAGTTAAAATTTGATTCCAACCACACAGTTTCTTTTTCTTTCAGAAAATGGGAAAATAATGTTAGCCTGTGAGTCATACATGGAAAGTGTTCATCATGATGCTGTGAAAAACTCTTTCCAAAGGGCATCCAGATACTGCTGTTGTTTCCACACTGCTCTAGTGGTCAAACAGGGTGAACTGTACCCTCTGAAGAGGACAGAAATTTTTTCTAATGCATAGGGCCCTGCAGAGATTGGCAAAGTCCTCACTCTGCTTCCTTAGAGTCTCCAGAGTATCCACCCACAAAAAGGTTAGCTAAACTTGTGACCTTGGGCAAGGTGATTCATTTCGATCTTTAATGTCATTGCATAAATTTGATGAACTATATTCCGTAACTTGGCAATACATAAATTTTTTTGGGGAAAAATAGGTTTTAAGGTTTTAAAGTATTGGATTTTTAAGCCTTGAATTTATTAATAAAACATATATTTTTTAAAAGTATGTGGCACTTATGGATAGATCACCAAAGAAACACACAAAAATCCCTCCTCTCAAGCCTCATATAATTAATATTTTGGGAGAAGGATACAGAGAATGTTAATAAATAGGACAAATGAATAAAATATAGAGTCAGTCAGATTGTAATAAGTACTAAGCAGAAGTAAGGAATGGGTAGAAAAAATGCACTTTAAATATGGAAGGTTTCATTGAATAGATAACACTTAAGTAAAGATCTGAAGGAGATAAGAAAGCAAGCCATGAAGATAATCTGAAAGAAGAATGATCCAGGCAGAAAGAATAATGAGTACAAAGTCACTGAGGTAAGGCCTTAGGACTTTGAGAAACAGCAACATGTTTTATGTTGCTGGAGAGTAGTAAACAAGGTGAGGAGCAGTAGGAGATGAGGGCAGATAAGTAACAGGAAACCAGATCATGCAGGCCTTGAAGTAGAGAGATGGTTTTGTCTTTTACTATGAAGGTGATGGAAAACCATTGGAGGGTTTGAATAGAGGAATCACATGACATCACTAAGTTTTAACAAGGTCACTTTGGCTACTGCTGGAAAATAAACTCTGGGGTCAAGATGAGGGGCAAAAGAAAAATCATAAAGACCAGCGATTAGCCTATCACAATAATGCAGGGAAGAAATGATGGTGCCTTCCACTAGAATAGTAGCCATAAAGTTGATAGTTATTGGATAATGAATATCTTTAAAGGTGGTGATGATCAGTTTTGCTGATGAACCTTTTTTTTAAAGATTATAAGAAAAAGACAGGAATCAAGGGTCACTCAAGGGTATAAAGGTTCTGAGGGAAGGGAAGGGGTGAGAGGCAGAGAGTGAGCAAGAGAACAAATCATGGATATCTTTAGGGGGTTTCCCTTGTGTATTCAGCAGAGTACCATATCGGCACATGCATATGTGGAAAATAATCAAGGCCAAGGAAAAAGAACCACCTGAAAAGATTAGAAGTCACAGTGGTTGGCTCTCACACAAGGCCACCATAGTGCCTATTACCAACCAGTCATACTTTAAAACCTTCTTTATTTACTGGACATTGAGTAGAGAACTCAGAAGGGTCTTGCCTTGACAGTGGGGAAGCATTCACTCTAGACTAAACACTGCTCTGAACATGCCAACAAATCATAAGAGCAAGACCCAAAAAGATGAAAGTGTTTCCAAGTAACATATCTGTGCCCCAAGACAAAGTTCAAGAATATTTATAGGAATACAAAAATATAGTACCCAACAGGGTAAAATTCACAATATCTGGCATCCAATCAAATAGTACCAGGTGTGAAAAGAAGCAGGCAAATAAAAACCCACAATGAGGAAAAACATTTCACCAATCAAAATCAACCCAGAACTGAAACTATAAGAAATGTTAAAGAATTTCCTTCATGCAGAAGGGAAAATGATACCAGATAGAAATATGGGTCTACGGTGTAGATTCTACACAAAGGAATGTAGAGTACTAAAAAAGTAACTAAATGGGTAAATATACTAGATTTTTTGTTTTCTTATTCAAATTCTTTAAAAGATATTAGGTGGTTTAAATAAAATAATAACAATGTAGAATAAGATGTATAAGTTATATGGAAGTGCAATGTATGACAAAAATAGCACAAAGGCCAGGAGGGGATAAGTGAAAACTCAAATGGAGGAAATTTTCCATTATGATGTTAAATATGGTACTAGTTTCACCTAAGATTTTGAAAGTTCCAGGCTTTGAATTGCTATGTTTTTCTACAATAGTGGAATATATTTCAAGTGTTGCATCACCCTCCCTAGTCTTTTCTGAAAGGTTCAGGTAAGTTACTAACAGTTGAATTTTCTCCTTAAGTTCTTCCTCCTTTCCTCCTCTGTGTGTTGGATCTGAGTGCCTTCCTTTCTTTTACTTCTTCTTAAACATTTTTTAAACATACTCTTCTAGGTTCTCTCTTGTGGGCTCTTCTTTAGTAAAATATATAGAACATAATTTGGGTTTCTTCCAAAAGCATACACTATGCTGAAAAACCTTGTCCACTGTTACCTCCTTAAGTTGAATAGACTTACATTATTTTTTCCTATCAGACTCTATTATTACCCTGACTGGATCTCCTTTAATATGGCTCATCTTTGCTATGCTTCTCTCTCTTCAGAGCCATGTCCCCATAAATTTTGCTGCCATATTTCTTTAAAATACAGAAAATTATATCTTGTTGTCTTACAAAACCTTTGTCATCCAGAAACCTACCCAGTAATTAGTGGGATTTTGATGCCAAATCTACCTGTTTTTACCTCTCAATTCAGTTTTTTTTTTTTTAAATCACTTTCGACAACTACCCTATCTTCAGTGGTGTCTCCCAATTATTTTATGGTTGTCATGAAAGTTGTAAATTGCCATAGAATTTGCAACAAACATTGTAGCTATGGTAAGATTTATTGAGAATATAATTTATATTCAAAGGAGTAGTAGAATTCACAGGAAGGGGGAAATGGGGATATCTGTAATAGTGTCAACAATAAAAATAAAGAGAATAAATGTAACAATGGGGCTTATTGGCCCAAGAAGTATTTTTGAGGAATCTCTTAGACTCAACTAAGGTGTTTACATACCAACCTTGCAGGTATAATCCTCCATATTTCTCTTTAAGCTATCTTAATCCTTAGGAACTAGTTCACCTTGACAGGTAAAGATTATGGAAGGGAGGCAGCATGATTTTGAAGGATATGCAAAAGATCTAACCTCATGCAGAGATGTAGTTGGGAAAAAAGAGTATTTTTATTAGGCTCTTCAAATAACTGTGGATAGTCTCTTTAGATACTGCACCAAATTTCAACAAGTGGTATTTTTAAAGTTTAGTTACAACGTGGAATCTAAAACCACATCATTGAACTTTGTATACTCTATTACATTAAAGTCTATTGGTCTATCTTAGCTTTTGAATGACTTTGTTTTACCCATACATGGTTTTGTAACATTATGCACTAGTCATTTGAAAAAAATATTGATTCCTGGGGTTATACAGATCTTCCAAATGATGGCACATTTTAATATCCAATATTAAAAAATTCACATTAATTAATAGCTCTACCAATCTCATTACAGAAGTCTTTAAGTATTGAACAGCTCTTATGCTAAATGTGATGGATATACAGCTTTACCAATTCTAACTTTGCTTGATACCTTAAATTTTACCATTGGCAATAAATGCTGCAGATGTTTCTTTTGAAGTGACAGGCTGTTTTTGTTCATCTTTGGAAAAAATATC
>NW_006295185.1:1653448-1660613 GCF_000327345.1 Myotis davidii | reverse complement strand
ATATAGTAAAAGCCTAGTATGCGAAGTGTCTGGTTGTCCAGTCGGCTGTTCAACCAATCAAAGCGTAATATGCTAATGATATACTAAGGCTGCTCAACCTCTTGCTATGACGTGCACTGACCACCAGGGGGCAGACACTCAGTGCAAGAGCTGCCCCCTGGTGGTCAGTGTGCTCCCGCAGAGAGGGTGCCACTCAGCCAGAAACTGGGCTCATGGCTGGTAAGCGCAGTGGCAGTGACAGGAGCTTCTCCCGCCTCCATGGTAGCACTAAAGACATCCTCCAAGGGCTACTGGACTGCAAGAGGGTGCAGGCTGAGCTGAGGGACTCCGCCCCTGCTGAGTGCATGAATTTTGTGCACCAGGCCTCTAGTATGCAATAATTTTCCTTGGTTCAACCATCACACTCTGGTATGCATCAGAAGTAATTTATTTGTGCCTCTCAATTGTCACACAGAATATTAAGAAATATGTGCATTCAAGGGTTGATATTTAATAAAATTAATTGCTACATCAAGGACATTCTTAAGTGAAACTGACTTTTTCCCCCTTTAAGTGAATGGTGGTAAAAAATACATTGATATGCCCTAGCCGGTTTGGCTCACTGGATAGAGCGTTGGCCTGGGGAGTAAAGAGTCCCAGGTTCGATTCCGGTCAAGGGCATGTGCCTTGGTTGCGGGCACATCCCCGGTGGGGGGTGTGCAGGAGGCAGCTGTTTGATGCTTCCCTCTCATCGATGTTTCTGACTCTCTATCCCTCTCCCTTCCTCTCTGTAAAAAATCAATAAATATATTTAAAAAAATACATTGATATGCTAGTACAGTTTTGGTGCTCCTGCCTTGATTTGTGCTAAGGCAGCAACAGTTTTACCCACCATTTCTTTTGTACCATCAGTGCAAATGTCAACACAGCAAAAAAGAAAAATGATTTTTAATATTCTTTTAAAATATGTTTTTATTGATTTCACAGAGGAAGGGAGAGGGAGAGAGAGATATAAACATCAACAATGAGAATCATTGATCAGCTGCCTCTTGCATACCTCCTACTGGGTGGGGATTGAGCTCACAACCCGGGCATGTGCCCTTGACTGGAATCTAAAACTGGACCTTTCAGTCTGCAGGCCAAGGCTCTATCCACTGAGCAAAACCAGCTAGGGTGATTTTTAATATTCTTATGAGAAGAGTCTTGACCTTGTCTTGGATCCTTGAAAGAGCCTTGAGAATTGTCAGAAATCTGTGGACCACATTTTGAGTACCACTACTCTAGTATCACAATTAAATGAATAGTAAAAGAACAAACTGATAAAGATGAAAAGAGAAATATTTTATAAAATACTAAGGCAAGAAAAGTGAGAAAAATGAATATACATAGGTAGAACACATAGTACAATGGTAGATTTAAGTCCTTAAGACCAGTTCTTTCCTTGGTTTCCCATACAAGTAGAAACCAACAAGTACTTAAAATTTTTCTTCCAGTTTCCAGACAGACTTGTATCCTAAAGGGAATGTAGTTTAGCCTTAATATGAAGCTTCTGCTTCAAATGAGCAGAATAAGTGGTGGGAACTAAGATCACTATTTAAAATCATTTCAGTAACAGTTTTAGAAAATAATATGATAGAAAATAACCTCTATTTTGCTAAATGAAGACAAACTCATACCAATTTACTTGAGAATATAGGTTCAACCCTGCAAACAAAGACCTAAGATGCACACAGAGTATGTCAAAGAAAGAAAATCATTTGAATATATAGTGTCTCTAGCGTCAGGAGAATTTTGTGATTGGCGTATTCATTTGCTTTCTATTTAAAAGCAAATCCAAGGACAAATAGTATGAGGGAAGGAAGCATCCTCTAAATTCCCCTTCCCCAAAGACAAACTGTCTAGACTCTAGTTCATAGGACTGAACACTGCTAGGAATTCATCAATAGTAGCTTCACCATTCATCTCCTTTGCATAGGTGTATCTATCTAATTGATTGGTTGTCCATCAAATCTGAATCTAATCTATCTCATTGACAGGCCTTGCCCTTTATAATATGCCTTAATTAGTTTGTTGAGAGATGTTTGTCATTTATTTTGAGCTGAATCACAAGTTCATCATAGAATTAAACATAAAAGAAGTGGAAGTGACCTTTGCAGTAATTTCTTCTGTCCTCCTACCAGATAGAGCAATCTCTTCTATAGTACCCATGCCTATTGGCTATCCAGCAGGTGCTTAGGTACTTGAGTGGACCTTAGCATGTAATTAGCATATTACGCTTTGATTGGTTTAATGGACAACCAGACACTTAGCATATTAGGCTTTTATTATATAGGATTTGTTTGAGTTGCAAGTTGAACTAGCCCTATTTTTCATAAAATGCCATTTTTATTTGAAGAATTACAAAAACTATGGTTTATTCAGATTTTTAGTATTTTGCAAGGAGTTCACTAACTTGTAACACAGACCATTTTATTTTACTTTATTTTCTTGATTCTCCCAACAAATATTCTTTGAGAACCTGCTCTTTGCCTGTGCTGGTAAAGGAGCTAGAGGTAGAGCTGTAAGAAAAGCAAAATAGTCCATGAGTTCATGAAGTTTAAACACAAGTGCATTTAACTTCCAATCCATGACTCCAATAAATATATATATTCTAGACTCTAGATATCTGATTTATATTTTATATATTTTTGTTTGTTTTTAAAAATGTAATGATACTTTTGTTTAGAGCTATTAAGCTATGTTTCTCCAGTCAGTAATATGTTGTAACCTTCCAGATAAAGGAGCCCGAATATAATTAGTTGCCCTAATATTCAACTAGAGACAGTAAAGAGAATGAAAAACAAGGAACAAAATTCCATCTCTATTCATTAAGAGAAGGCTATGTCCCTCAATCACATTCAATCTATAACACATGAGCTATGAGGAAGTACAATAGGCTGTAATGTGAAACAAAGATATGCAAAAAGTTTCTTATACAAATTAGGGTTTTATTCTTCTCTTATGACATAAAGTAAAGGGATACTAGTGAGCTTCACAATAACATCAGGCACCAAAAAACATCTTCCCTTCTTTGTACACATCCCTAGCATGTGCTTTTGCCCCATAGTTATAAGATAGTTGCATTGCCTCCAGCATTCTGACCATATTTAATGGAAAAGGTAATGTCAGGGTAAAATGTGGGCACATGACACTTGAATCTCTGCCTAACCCTAACCCCACCCTTTCAAGTATCTTACCAGATACCCCACCAAAGATATTCTGCTTAATATCATTGGCCATAATTGCATCACAGTTCACCACTGTGTGCTTGTGAAATTTGGAAAAGTTCCTTACATGGGTAAATTTTTGCAACTAAACTATCATTCAGATACAATATTATGTAATATGGAGCAAACAAGTGAGAATGCCCAGAGCACACTCTCTCCTCCACAGAGCACAATGAATTTCTCAAGGGAGGTGGCACACCCAGCATGGATACTAATGATCCTTTTCTTGGAACATCAAGATATAATTGTACTTACAGCCTGCGGGCATACTTTGAGTTCTGTGGACCATCATAGAGGGCAGGAGAGAAACTGCACGTTCTTTTCACCCTCTGCTAAAGGAGTAGGCTAGAGATGAGGCAGATAGAAGAGCTCTGTTGACATCAGTGCCACCGCTGATGATTTAAATCAGCTGGTGAATTTTGGTAACTTATATCAACCTACATATAGCTCCTTAACACAGGCTTCTCAAAAACTTCTCATACTAGGACACAATATAGGGCCAGGCAACACTCTTAGTATTAGTGACATGGTATTCAATTTAAAAATATTTTCATGAAAGTTGCACTATATTGTGTGAACAATTTCTGCCTGCATCTATTTAAACCATAAACAGCTTCCATAATAAACATGCACTCAGGCCAATATATTGAGTTCAGGGATTCTCTTGTATAAAAGGAGCCTTTCGCCACCTCTCTCTTTCCTCTCTCTTTTACACATAGATATATTAATTTTTCTGAACAATTTGAGAGTAAGTTAGAGATATTTTGCCCTTTAATTCTATATTTTGCCCTTTAACTCTTAAGTGTAAATTACTTAAAATCAAGAACATTCTCATAAAACTTTATTATAATTATCAAAGCTAAGAAATTAACAGTAATGTAATATTTCAGCTAATATATTAACCTTATTTAAAGTCTACCAACTGTTCTAATGATGTCCTTTATGGGAAAAGAAAATCGCAGATCAAGAATGGTATACAGTTGCCACATTCCTTTCATGTACTTTGTTTGTGAACTTGAATTTAATGTTCTGACAAGGCTTCCTAGAACTGGTCCTAATATTTACATAAATGCCTCTTTGAAGCTTTGTCATGTTGATGGCCTACAGTTACCAAGGTAGAGATAACTAAACTTTCTTGGAATGCTTAGAGGGGGTGAAATCATTTACAATGTAAGCCTCAAAACTCCACCAACTGACTTTGTACCCTAGAAGAATACAAAGGAATGCATTAGTGATGGAGACACTAGTGTCTTTGAACTCAGGGATGGTTATTATCTGTAAGCTGCAATCAATAGTGTGAGATTCTACCATGGAAATGGGCTCTATAATATCAATTTGAATGATGAGATTCTAGAATTACAGAGGTCAGATGATAACTTTTAGCCACGAAGCATTATTAATATAATAGGTAGCAAGGATGGAATGGTAATCGTAATGCTTTTATGCACAGAAATCTAATGCTTTGATGCAATACCATGAAATAGATCATGGTGTTTCTAAATAGGGAACCGACTAGGCTATTGCTAAATTTAATTATAATTTTTTTAAAAATGGAAAGCTAGTAATCAGCAGGTTGATGTCAGATGCCACAATGGAAAATTTCACTCCCTCACACAGATTTGATTTATGACATTTCACAAACCTATTGATTCAATATGATGCTGGGCCACCTCACATATAAACAATGAATCTTCCTTTGATATTTCCTTAGAGAGGTCGTCAGCCATTTTCCAGGATAGTTGTACACTGAGCAAAATGGAATACTTAGACTCTGAAACTGTTATCTACAGCAGCAATTTTCAATCCTTTTCATCTCATGGCACACACAAACTGATTACTAAAAATCTGGCACACCAAAAAATATGTATCCTTTTTGCCAATCTGGTGAAATAATAGGTATAAATTTGATTGATTTCAAAGAATAAAAATAGTAATAACCTACCCTTTTTGCTCCAAAGTGACTTTTTAAAAAACCAGGTGCCTGTACTTTGATATAAGGATTTCTGATACCAATAATTAACCGATCATACGCAACCCTATTATGCAACATGACCAGTAAGATGCAACTCTATTATATGATCTATAAAGTTATGGTTCAAAAGGGCATTCACATGGTATGGCATTGTTGTGTTGGCTGTTAGTATTTTTTATTTGCCTATCTAAGGTAAAAGAGGTCAGTGCCCTTGACTAAATACTCAGGTATTTAATGTTTTAAAAGTTCTTCTAGTACACCAGTTGGAAATCATTGATCTATAGGGTTTGAGCTTACATTTATCACAGAGGACCTAAAGCATCATCTATTGCTTTGATTAGTGTGGAGGCTATCGTAATCCACATAAGAAAGGGAGTTTTGGCCTATCCACATCTCATAGTGGGTCAATGCGTCCAAACATATATACTGTGAGTCTTTCTCTGGTCTCTGGTATAACTGGGAGACACATTCTTAGATGCTGGAAAACTCCTACCATTGTTATTATGACCTGTGGATTAAGAATCATTACAGCAGGAAGGACCAAGTGAAAACCCTTCAACCTGCCTCTGCGAGAAATTTAAATTAGAAAAATTATCATATTTCTAGAAATATTGCAGAAATTAGTGTCACCATCAAATATTTAAAAGATGTAGTCTTTTCTCTAAATGTTCTCTGTAAAACCAGGTGGCTCATGGTTGATGACAGTGGTTACTGTAAACTGAACCAAATGGAAGCCCTGATTTCAATTGCTGTGCTTGATGTAATATCTTTATGAATGCAGACCAACCTAGTGTTTAGCACTTAGTATATAGCTATTGATTTGGAAGAATGCTTTCATTTTAATGCATATCAGCAGGGAGCACTGAAAGCAATTTATATTTACACTAGAGGCCGGATGCACAATTCTTGGCGGGTGGGGTCCCTAGGCCTGGCCGGTGATCAGGGCCGATCAGAGCCAGGCTGATTGGGGCCAGGCTGATCTGGACCTGCTGGCCGGCGGGGGAGGTACAGAGGGGAGGAACCACGGGAGATTGGCCACCGGCCCCAGGAGAGAGCCAGCCCTTGGCCCCCCTGGGAAAGGGGCCGCATCCACCACTACCCACCCCCAGTTTCCTGTCCCAGCCCAGGGCCCAAAGGCTCCAGCAGGGTCGGGAGAGGAGACAACAGTCGCTGGATCGGACACAGAAGGAACAGATGCTGGATGCTGATGCCACCATCGTGGTTCCCTGCCTCCCCCATTCTACTTCCCTCACTGCCGTGGCACCACCGTGGTGGGTGAGTGCTGATTGCGGCCTGCCCGCCAGGGGGAGGGACAGGGCACAGGAGGTTGGCCACTGGTCCTGAGGCGGGAGCCGGCCCTTGGACCCCCTGGGAAAGGAGCCACATCCGCCACCACACACCCTCAGTTCCCCATCCCAGCCCCGGCCTGCAGGCCCTGGAGGGGTTGGGAGAGGAGGCAATGGTCGCTGGACTGGGCGTGGAAGGAACAGACTCAAGTCGCCAATGCCCGCCATCGGTGCCCCACCACTGCATGGTTCCCTGCCTGCCCCCTCCTCCTTCCCTTGCTGCTGTGCCCCCCCACCCCCCCTTGCCTGCGTTGGGGGGAACAGGGGGAAGGACCATGGGAGGTTTGCTGGTCAGGGGGAGGGACCACAGGAGGGTGGCCGCTGGCTACAAGGAGGGAGCCATCCCTTGGCCCCCTTGGAAAAGGGGCCGTGTCCACTGCCACCACCCCCCCCAGTTCCCCATCCCAGCCCAGGGCCTGGCCCCCATCTGGTGACTGGGGCCTGCTGGCCATGGGTAAGGACTGCAGGAGGTGGCTGGTGGGGGAGGTTGGCTGTGGGAGCACACTGACCACCAGGGGCAGCTTCTGCATTGAACATCTGCCCCCTGGTGGTCAGTGCACATCATAGCACCTGGTTGTTTGGTCGTTCTGGTCATTCGATTG
>NW_006295185.1:1631787-1652618 GCF_000327345.1 Myotis davidii | reverse complement strand
GCGGGGAACCTTGGCTTCTTCCATCGCCGGGGCAACCAAGCCTCATGTTCGCTTCAGCTGTGTGGCTGCCGGCCGCCATCTTGGTTGGCAGTTAATTTGCATATCACCCTGATTAGCCAATGGGAAGCATAGCGGAGGTATGGTTAATTACCATTTTTGTCTATTATTAGATAGGATATATATATAGATGGGGAAGATAGCAGTTTCAAACACTCTCTTGCCTCATCAGTATATTAACTCATGCTCACTGATATAATATAGTCCATTAGGAACCTTGAATTTCTCAATATTCCGGAAAAGTCATTCCTGTCCACATGTTATTAATTAGACTGCTTAGCTGGAGTGACACTATCCCTAGACAACTTAGTAAGACACTTGGATGCCAAAAGGTGGGAGATAAACCTCATGAAGATTCATGGTCCTATTGGTTAAGTTATAGTAGAGTCTGGAACCTGCTAGGATGTTTTTCCCAAGTACAGGACAAATTGTTGGACCTTGTACCTCCTATGACTAAGAGAGAAGGACATCACTTAATTTGGCCTCAGTAAGAGAATAACTGTACATAACTCTATGGCTCTAGAGCAAGACCATTGCATTCATAGCTAAAAAAATACTATGTTTAAAAATAATTTCGAATATGCTACTGGACCTGAATTGAGACTGGGTGCAAGATATCAAGAGACTTTGCAAACCAGATGTGCATCATGACCTGGGCATCTAGTTATCTAGATTCAACATATCAAATCCAACATGTCATAAGTATGAGGGGTCATAGCAGCTAGACCTTTAATCACCTGTACAACGAAGTAATACATTTGGATTGGACTCAAGTAGGTCCAGAAGTTATGAATAAACTACATGATTAGGTAGCCCAAATAAATACCCATGTCATCTAACTTTGTTGTATTATTGACTCTTAACTTACCACAAGCAATGATAAATATAAAATTTAAGACAAAGAGTTTAGAGCTACCAATCAGAAGTAGATATTTAAATTTTTACCTTGTATAGGAGCCTTAATCACATCTAAGAGGAAACCATTTACATAAATAAGCATCTTATTCCTTTTGAATATTTTCTTACTTTTATTATGACATTGTTGGCTCCAAAGATAGGTTATTTGTAAATTTATTATAGTAACTATCCATACATTGTGACAAATTCTCTTTGTTCTGACAAAATAAGTATCTTTAGAAAGAAGTTTATCTATAGTGGGAAGCAAAGTCTTTTTTAATAATAAGATGGATACACATTATTCTATAGAAAGTTACAATTTAAAGTCAAGTTTTACTTTTAAGTTACAATTGAAAGACCTTGTTGACCTAGTAACAACTAAAATAACTTCTGCTTCTAAACTAAGAACTTGTAAAAAAGATATAGGTCCTAGAATTCAAGTCCAATGTATAAATATAACTTACTAGAGGCCTGGTGCATGAAAATTCATGAACTGGAGGGGGTGTCCCTCAGCCAGGCCTGCCCCCTCTTACAGTCCAGGAGCCCTCAGGGGCGGGAGGTGACCCAGTGATCAGGGGAAGGTGATGCCCCCATCACACCTCTGCTGCTGCCATTGCTGGCAGCACAAGCCTTGGACAGCCCTGGTTACCTGAGCCTCAGGTGGCCCTGGGCAGCTAGGCAGCTGCTATCCAAGGCTTGCCTGTGCCTTGGGCAAGCCCTGGGAGACTGGGGTCTGAGGGGACTGAGGGACTCTGGAGGCCTTGCTGAATGCCTGCCCCGGCAGGGCTGAGGGGACTTGGCACCACCATCTTGTGGCTGTGGGCGTCGCCATCTTTGAGGGTGTGGCAGTCAATTAGCATATTCCCTCCTTATTGGCTGTGGGCGCTGTCATATTTGCAATGGCAGGAAGGTCAATTAGCATATTCCCTCTTTATTAGATAGGATAATAATCTATAATAATAAAAGCATAATATGCAAATCAACCGAATGGCCGAACAGCTGAACGAACATCCGGATGACCATGCTATGACACCCACTGGCACCAGGCCAGCCAAGGTGGGCGCAATGCAATTGGGCGGGGGCCCGACCATTGCCCCATGATTGCCAACAGAGGGAGGCCCAGGCCAATGGCCAGCGGGGCAATCAATCGGGGGCTCCACGATTGTCCCAAAAAAGGAGGCCCAGGCTACCTGGTGGCGGTGCTGTGGGAGGTAGCCTGGTCTTCCCTCTGTGGGGGCAATCCATCATGGAGCCCAGCCAGGTAGGCAGGGACTACCTCTTTGTGGTGATCCATCACAGAGCCCTGGCTGGGTCGGCAGGGCTTACCTCTTTGGGGCGATCCATCATGGAGCCCTGCAATGGATCACCCCAAAGAGAGGCCCAGGCTACCTGGTGGTGGTGCTGTGGCAGGGGAGAGGGGCCATCCTCTGCAGGACGATTGGTCACGGGACTTCCGGACTGCGAGAGGGAGCAGGCCAGGATGAGGGTCTCCCCCCCTAGTGCATGAATTCCATGCACCAGGCCTCTAGTTTCAAATACTATCCATTATTACATATATTTACTCACTAATTTGATGTTTTAAGAAAAATTAATATTATACAAAAATGATAAGTGAATAAAAATTATGCGTGTATCATTCCCTTGAAAGCATCAAAAGAAGAAATTACTTGAAAAAACAATAGGGCATTTTTATGACATTATATGCTTGATGCCAAACAAATTGCATAGTCTCATGACATTGATGCCAACTTCTCCAATAAAGGAAATACCAGAAAAATAAAGAAGCCCCATTTGACCACTAACTCCATACTCAGCCCATTTATAATCTAAAAGTAAATGTAAAATTTAATTTATTTCTCTAAGTTGCAAATAAAATAGCATCTTTAAAACAAAGATGTACAATAATTTATTAATATTGTGGCCTTTTTAATATTTCATATGACCAGTGATTTGATGAATTATGAAACTGTGAACTATTGAAGTTATGTTAAAAATTAAAGTTGAAATTGACCAATAAATATTGTAAGGAATGTGCTGTTGCTTGAAGATCATGTGTAATTAACTAACTTTTTTGCATTGTATTCTTATACATAGTATTATTGACTTATACACTTTCAAATGTTTTTGTGGCTCTCAGAATATATTTATTTTTCCCAATATTGCTCAAAGTAAAGAATGTAGCACTTTAAAATTAAAATGTATTAAAATTATTTAAGGATATGGTATTATAAGAAGGGTTATAAAATCTATTGGCCACTTCTATTAAAAACTAGATATTGGAACAAATACTAGTAAGCTTTCAAATCCTCACATGATACAATTTCATGAAAGCAAGATGTCTGGCTATTTTTAAATTTGATTTTTCAATAGTTATAGTTAAAACTTTAAATAATTTCTGATTTTCTTAATTTTATTTAATAATTTGAAATATCTTCTCTCATTCAGTAGAATGTCTTTTCACTTTGCTGATGGGTTCCTTTGCTATGCAAAAACTTTTTAGTTTGATAGGGTCCCATTTATTTATTTTATTTTTGTTTGTTTTTATTGTTTAGAGTATTACCTATGTCTCCTTTTACCCTGCTTGATCCCCCTTCCTCTCCCAAGACAGCCCCCACAACCACAGTATCTGTGTCTATTGGATTTGCTAATATGTATGTATACACGTCCTTTGGTTGATCTCTCTCCCTTATCCCCACCCTCCCCTACCTTTCCTCTGAGGTTTGACAGTCTGATCCATGCTTCTCTGTCTCTGGATCTGTTTTTTTTCATCAGTTAATGTTATTCATTATATTCCACAAATGAGTGAGATCATGTGATATGTGATATTTATCTTTCTCTGACTGGCTTACTTCACTTAGCATAACACTCTCCAGTTCCATCCATGTGCTGCTATGAACATAGGGGTACATATATCCTTTCTGATTGGTTTTGCTAGTTTCTTGGGATATATTCCTAGAAGTGGGACCACTGGGTCAAATGGAAGTTCCATTTTTAGTTTTTTGAGGAAACTGCATACTGTTCTCCACAGTGGCTGCACCAGTCTGCATTCCCAATAGCAGTGCATGAGGGTTGCTATTTCTCTGCATCCTCGCCAGCACTTGTCATTTGTTGATGTGTTGATGATAGCCATTCTGACAGGTGTGAGATGGTACCACATTGTCATTTTGATTTGCATCTCTCAGATGATCAGTGACTTTGAGCATGTTTTCATATGTCTCTTGGCCTTCCTTACGTCCTCTTTCGAAAAGCATCTATTTAGGTTCGTTGCCCATTTTTTGATTGGGTTGTTTATCTTGTTTGTTAAGTTGTATGAGTTCCCTATAAATGTTGGAGATTAAACCCTTATCTGAGTTAGCATTGGAAAATATATTCTCCCATGCAGTGGACTTTCTTGTTGTTTTGTTGATGGTTTCTTTTGCTGTTCAGAAGCTTTTTATTTTGATGTAGTCCCATTTGTTTATTTTCTCCTTAGTTTCTATTGCCCTAGAAGCTGTATCAGTGATGATATTGCTCTGACATATGTTTGCTATATTGCTGCCTAGGAAGCCTTCTAAGATTTTTGTGGTTTCCCATCTTACATATAAGTCCTTTAAACATTTTGAGTTTATTTTTGTGTATGGTGTAAGTTGGTGATCTAGTTTCATTTTTTTTTTTGCATCTGTCTGACCAATTTTCCCAGAACCATATATTGAAGAAACTGTCTTGACTCAATTGCATGCTCTTGACTCCTTTTTCAAATATTAATTGAGCATAATGGCTTAGGTCGATTTCTGGGTTCTCCGTTCTCTTCCATTGTCTATATGTCTGTTCTTGTGCCTGTTCCAGGCAGTTTTGAAAACAGTGGCTTTGTAATATAGCTTGATATCTGGTATTGTGATCCCTCCAACTTTGTTCTTCTTTCAAGATTGCTGTGACTATTCAGGGTCTTTTTTATTCCAGATGAATTTTTGGAGAATTTGTTCTATGTCTGTTAAATATTCTGTTGGTATTTAAATGGAGATTACACTGAATCTATAAATTGCTTTGTGTAGTATGGACATTTTAATGATGTTGATTCTACCAATCCATGAACACTGTATATTCTTCCTTTTGTTTATGTCTTCCCCTATCTCTTTTTTTTAATGTCCTGTAGTTTTCTGAGTACATGTCTTCTACCTCCTTGGTTATGTTTATTCCTAGGTATCTTGATTATTTTGGTGCCATGGTAAATTGGATTATTTTTTAGTTTCTCTTTCTTTGGATTCATTATTGTTGTATAAAAAAGCCATAGACTTCTGGCTTTGCTGACAGTTTTTATCAAGAAAGGGTGTTGTATTTAGACAAATGCTTTTTTGGCATTGATTGATATGATTATGTGATTTTTATCTCTCAATTTGTTTACGTGATGTATCACAGTTATTGATTTAGAGATATTGGACCATCCTTGCATCCCCAGAATAAATCCCACTTGGTCATGGTGTGTGATCTTTCTAATGTAATGCTGGATCCAATTTGCTTGAATTTTGTTGAGGGTTTTAGCATCTATGTTCATCAAGGATACTGGCCTGTAGTTCTCTTTCTTTGTGGTGTGTTTACCTGGTTTTGGAATAAGTGTAATGCTGGCTTCATATAAGGAGCTTGGAAGTGTTCCTTTCTCTTGAATTTTTTGGAATAGTCTGAGGAGGATAGGTTTTAGTTCTTCTTTGAATGTTTGTTAGAACTCCTTTGAAAAAGCCATCTGGACCAGGGCTTTTGTTGGCTGGAAGATTTTTGATTACTGCTTCAATTTCCTTGGTAATTATCGGCCTATTCAGGTTAGTTATTCTTCCTGATTGAGTTTTGGAAGCTTGTATTTTTCTAAGAATATATCCATTTCCTCTAGGCTGTCTAGTTTTTGTAGTAGAGTTGTTTGTAGTATTTTTTTCTATAATCCTTTGTATTTATGTGGGGTCTGTTGTTACTTCACCTCTTTCATTTCTTATTTTGTTTATTTGGTTCCTCTCTCTTTGTTTCTTGGTGAGCCTGGCTAGAAGTTCATCAATCTTGTTTATCCTTTCAAAGAACCATATCTTGGTTTCATTGATCTTTTGTATTGTTTTCTTGGTCTCTATGTAGTTTATCTGCTCTGATCTTTATTATTTCCTTCATTCTGGATACTGTGGGCTTTTCTTGTTGCTCTCTTCCTAATTATTTAAGTTGCAAGGTTAGGTAATTTATTAGCAGTTTTTCTTGTTTTTATGAGGTAGGCCTGTAGATCTATAAACTTCCCTTTCAGGACTTCTTTCATTGTGTCCCATAGACTTTGGATTGCTGTGTTTTCATTGTCATTTGCTATCAGGATGTTTTTTATGTCTTCTTTGTTCTCTTTGGTAACCCAATCATTTTTTAATAGCATGCTATTTAGCCTCCAAGTTTTGTGTTTTTCATCATTTTTATTGTAGTTGATTTCTAATTTTATGCCATTGCGATCTGAGAAAGATGCTTGATATGATTTCAGTCTTCTTGAATTTGAAGAGACTTGCCTGTGTCGCAATATGTGGTCTATGAAAATGTCCCATGTGCACTTGAGTAGAATGTATATTCTGTAGCTTTGGTGTGAAATATTCTGAAGATGTCAATTAGTCCATTGGATCTAGTGAGTCATTTAGGATTGATGTTTCTTTGCTGATTTTTTGTTTAGATGATTTATCCCATGGTGTCAATTAGGCATTAAAGTACCCTACTATGACTGTATCGCTGTCAATATCTCCCTTGATATCCTCCAGAAGTATTTTGATGTATTTGGGTGCTCCTGTATTGGGTGTATATATGTTTACCACTGTTATATCCTGTTGTATAATTGCTCCTTTTAGTATTCTGAAATGGCCTTCCTTATTTTTTGTTATGGCCTTCACTTTGAGGTACATTTTGTCAGATATAAGTATTGCTACCCAGCTTTTCTTTTCATTTCCATTTGCCTGAAATTTTTTTTTTCATCCCTTCACTATCAGTCTGTATGAGTCCTTTGTTCTGAGATGGATCTCTTATAGACATCAGCTATATGGGTCATGTTTTCTTATCCATTCAGCTACCTTATGTCTTTTTATTGGAGCATTTAATCTATTATCATTTAATGTTATTATTGATAGGTACTTGTTTGTCACCATTTTTATTCTGTATGCCTGTGTTCCTTCTTCTCTTCCTATTTCTTCTTTTTAGAGCAGTCCCTTTAGCATTTTTTGTGTTGCTGGATTGGTGGTAATAAACTCGCTTATCCCTTTCTTGTCTATGAAGCTCCTTATTTCACCTTCAATTTTTAATGATAGCCTTTCTGGGTATAGTATTCTTGGATTTAGTCCCTTGTTTTGCATCACTTTGTGTATTTCATTCCTTTCCCGTCTGGCCTGATGTGTTTCTGTTGAGAAATCAGTTGATAGTCTAATGGGAGATCCCTTATAAGTAACTTTCTGTCTCTCTCTGGCAGCCTTTAAGATTCTTTGTTGTTGGTGTTTGCCAATTTAATTATGATGTGTCTTGGCGTAGGTCTTTTTTGGGTTCATCTTGTTTGGGACTCTGTGTGCTTCTTGGACTTATGTGAGTTTTTTTTTTTTTTCTCCCAATATCAAGGAAGTTTTCTGTCATTATTTCTTCAAACAGGTTTTATATTCCTTGCTCTGTTTCCTCTCCTTCTGGCACCCCTATTATGCAGATGTTTCATTTCACGTTCTCCCAAAGCTCCCTTAGGCTCTCCTCCTGTTTTTTTTTTTTTTTCCAGTTGTTGCTCTGCTTTGGTGTTTTTTCCTACCTTGTCTTCTAGCTCATTAATGTGGTCCTCAGCTTCTTCTAGTCTACTGTTGAGGCTTTCTGTTGTGTTCTTTATTGCAGCTATGTCATTCTTCATTTCTCCTTGGTTCTTCATCATTTCCTCTTGATTCATACACATATTGTTGAATTTGCTTTCCGTCCTTTTCTGTGTCCTTATGACCATTGCTCTGAATTCTTTCTCTGATAAATTGCTTGCTCCGTTTCATTTACTTCCTTTTCTGGTAATCCCTCCTTTTCTTTCATAAGGGGGCTGTTTCTTTGTCTCCCCATTTTGATCCTCTCAGGGTGTCTGGTTATGTGTCTCACTCTTTATCACGTTGACCAAAAGGCACAAAATACAACTTGCTAAGACACGACAGAGAGGAAGCAAAACCCAAATGTATTCACGTCATCGATAACCCCAAATAAAGGAGTCCACCAGAGAAAAGAGAATTAGGGGAAAGAAAAGAACGCCAAAATGATATTGAGGAAAGGAAAAAGGTAAGAGAGAAAAGAAAATAAAGAAAAAATAAGGGTAAAAATGTACATATATGAGTAGAAAATGCCCTAAAACCAACAAATAAACCAAAAAATGTAAACAATAAGCACCCAGGAAAAATGGAGGTGGGGGAGGGGGCTGAATCTGAAGAGGCAGAGCTTATTTATAGAAGGTAAGGTAAAGGAATTGTATGAATGGGGGAATGGCCACGATTCAGTATACCAGAGGTAGGAAGAGAATGAGTGTATAAGAAGAAAAGTGAAAAACAAAATACTCAATAAAAATTAATTAAAAAATAATTTAAAAAATATTATATATATGTATAATTTCCACTTTATTTAATCTATCAATCTATATATTCATCAATTTTTGTAAAAGGAGAATAGATTAGAGAACAGATAGGCCTGAGTTTGGTGAGTGAAACTAATTAGGCTATTAGTAGAAGAAGCAAGTAAGCAAGAAGAGGAAAAATAAAAGCATAAAACAAACCACAAAAAACCCCACAAGCAAACAATGAAACAAACAACAACAATGAGAAAAAAAATGGCTAGTGCATACAGAGAAAAGAGAAGGGTACATGAACTCGGAGCAGGGGAGAGGAAATTAGATAAATGAGTAAGCCAACAGAGACTACTATGATAGTAATGCATCGATAAAGCAGATCAAGCAGATAAATTTTTAACAAGGATTAAAAAGAAAAAATACAGAAAAACTAAAGCAGGAACATGAAAAGAGAAATAGGTTGAAAAAGGGAAAAGTGAGAAAGAAGAGATAGGAAGTGAGGAAGAAAGGGTTGGCATACAAGAAAAATTAGATAGGGCAAAACAATGATTAAAAAATAAAAATAGAATGTAGAACACTAATCCAAAAGAAATAACAGGTTAAAAATAATAAATAAAAGTAATAAAAAATAAAAAAATAAAAAATTCTTAAGTAAAAGATAAAAAATAAAAAGGTGAAGTAGTGAAGTTTGTTCACATCAGCTGTTTTAATGTCTCATGGGGGCTGGTTTAAGACCCCTCTCTACTGTTTGGTCTGCTACGTATCAGTTTCCTGTCAGGTAGTCAGCACCATAATGAAGTTCCCAGTGATCCAACGCTCTTCTGTGTCAGATTCCACAAACTTGGTTTCAGGCAGGTGGGACCAATGTGCCTGATTTGTTTTTCTGTCTGCTTTCAGTTGTATTTACACAAGTGTCTATTTCTGACATGGCCTCTAAGTGGCAGTGTTGCTGTATTAGTTTCCTGGACCAAATGGCCCCTCAACCCAGTCCCTGAGGGTTTCCTGGGGGTACTCAGAATCCTTGTTTCCCTTCTGATCTCAAGGCTGGGTGCGGCTGAGCTGCTAGTAGGAGCCTGGACTTCAGGAGAAAAATGGCTGTTCAGAGTTGGAAGGACTGGTCTATCCCAGAGCTGGCTTCCTAATCACCTCTCCCTGATTTGCTCCCCAGCCTCCACAAAACCACCTCCACCTTCACTGCAGCCTCAGTGAGTGTTTGTAATTGATAGATCCTATGCACTGAGTTTAGCAAGTAAAACCAAGGAAAATATAAAGACAAAGCAACTGTGCCACTGCGCGTCTCTCTCCTCCATGCACTGTGTAGCCAGTACAGAACTTCAGGATGCTTTCATGGGCACAGCCTCCCATGGCTGTGGGCTTATATCTAGAGTCCCTGGCTGCCAGCAGCCCTATAGACCCCCTTCCACAGTTAAGTGTTATGCGTGTCCCCAAGGGACGTGGAGTTGGTGCATCTCTTTCTCTCCAGCCCAGTTCCCTGATCCTACTGTTCTCCAGGCATCCCATGTCCTTTATGGCATGGGTTGTCTCACCAGTTGTGTTTAACTCACCAATTCCAGATGGATGTTATTTGATTCAGCTGTTTCTTCTATCTGCTCCCTGAGAAGGAGCAGGACATGTCCACCTATTCGGCCACCACTTTGTCTCCCCCTGGAGAAACTTTTTAGGAGCCTGCAGCCAGGGAGGCTGGAGTCTGGGTGTTCATGGGTTCTCAGCCGAGGCAGCAGGTCCCTGGCTGGTGTGGCTGTAGGGTCCCAGGTGGTGTCCGAGGGCTCCTGTGTGGAAGTGAGGTTGGGGTCCAAGTCACAGTTGCTCTCCCCTTCAAGATCGTGCTGTCTCTGTGGCAGTGCCGGCCACCCCGGGAGAGATTGCAGTGGTAGGAGAGGCTGCCAAGCTAGGGGAACCTAGTCTGCCAGTCCCCCAAAAGCCCTGTGAAATATGACAGTGCGCTGCGCCATCATCCCCCCGCCACACACACACACACACACACACACACACACACACACGCTCCATATGTCCACACACTCCCCTTTCACTTCCTCACTCATTCACACTCTCTTCCTCACTGTTGTCCTGTTGACCACCATCTTAGATCCTCCCATTTTTTTGTTTTTCTGTTTTTGTTGTTTCTATTCTCTCTTTTTAAAAAAATATATTTTTATTGATTTTAGAGAGAAGAAAGGAGAGGGATAGAGAGATAGGAACACCTATGAGAGAGAAACATTGATGGGATGCCTCCTGCACGCCCCCTACTGAGGATCAAGCCCGCAACCCAGGCATGTGCATTGACCAGGAATAGAATCATGACCTCCTGGTGGATGGGTGTACACTCAACTACTGAGCCACACCAGCTGGGCTATTTTTCTTTTTGTTTCACTTGCCTGAGGAGATATATTAGAAAATGTATTTCTAAGAGAAATGTCTGATATTTTACTGCCTAGATTTTCTTCTGGGAGTTTCAAGTATTGCAATTAAGTCTTTAATCCATTTTGAGTTTATTTTTGTGTATGGTGTAAGTTGGTGGTCTTGTTTAATTTTTTTTGCATTTATCTGTCCAATTTTCTTAGCACCATTGAATAGACTATCTTTATACCATTACATTCCACTTCTAGAAAAATATCCAAAGTAAGCCAAAACACTAATTCAATAGAAATATGTACCTATATGTCCAATACTGCATTATTTACAACAGCTAAGATATTTACATTATTTACAATAGCCAAGTGCCCATCGATAGATGAGTGAATAAAAAAGATGTGGTACATATACACAAAGGAATATTACTTGGCCATAAAAAAGAAAGAAATCTCACCTTTTGAAAAAGCATGGATGAACCTAGAGGGTATTATGCTATGTGAAATAAGATAGAAAAAGACAAATACTCTATGGTTTACTTGTATGTAGAATCTAAAGAACAAAATAAACAAACAAATAGAAACAAGCTCAGATACAGGAGAACAGACTGGCAGTTGTTAGAGGGGAGAGGGATTAAAGGCTGGGTGAAAAGGTGAAGGTGTTAAGAAATACAAATTGGTAGTTATAGAATAGTCATAAAGTTGGAAATTACAGCAAAGGGAATATAGTGAATAATCTATATATATAAAAGGCTAAGCGTCCATCCAACTGGTAGCTATGATGTGCACTGACCACCAGGGGGCAGAGGCTCAATGCAGGAGCTGCCAATATGCACACTGGCCATTTAAAAATAAATGGCACCATGGACCTGGTGCTGACAAACCAACACTTGGCTTCCCCCAGTGGGACACAGGCCCTGCCACCACCCTGGAGCGACACCCCACCAAATCACAGTCAACACTGCCAGGACCCCATGGTGCAAAATGTGGCCCATAGCCCAGCCCAGCCTGGAAACTGGTCGCTGTGGGTGCCTGACGTCACATAGCAATGCCTGGCTTCCTCTTCTTAGCAACTAGCCTCCTTGGAATTTCTTCAGCCCATGAACCAGACTTGCTTTATAGCCAGGTGCAAACATTTTACAGTTTAACCAAATGTCTGTGCATCGTTTTCCCATGCCTCATCTCATTTGATCCTCACAGAAGTCTTGGAGTATGATCCACAATAATAATCTGCTTCGTGTTGATATTTACTGCAGTGTTGCTGACAATTACCTGAAAGAGAAGTTGGGGTGCTCCACTGCATCACTGCACTGAAAAAAGTTTAGCTAAATCAGAAAGCAGGTCTAATTAAGCAAGTTTTATATATATATATATATTAAGGCTAAGTTGGCTTGCACATGTATGATACATATAAAGCTCTCACTGGTACCAATCACACGCATGTGTTTCAATCTGTCATTGTTAATCATGAATTTAGTTGACACTTCTATTATAAAGGGCGAAAAGCAATATTAAAATATTTCTTCTAATTAATTTCCTTTCAATGTGTACGAATCCATGAGCTGGGACACTAGTATCATAATAAGTATGTATGGAGAAATCGAAGTCCTCATATTCTGCTGGTAGGTATATAAAATAGTGCGGCTTCTTTGGATAACAGTATGTCAGTTACTCAAACAATTAAACATAAAGTTACTATATGATTCAGCAATTCTCCTAGATATATGTCCAAGAGAAATTGAAACATATATCCACACTAAAACTTATATATAATATTTACAGTACCATTATTCATAGTAGCCAAAAGGTGGATACAACTGAAATATTCATCAAAAGATAAATGTATAACTCTGGAGGGGGGTGGCTCAGTTAGTCATTGTACCATACTCCAAAAGGTTGCCTGTGTCCATGTGTTATGCATCTACATTCTTTGGCTAATCCTTTCACCTTCTTTCATCCAGTCTACCTTCCCCACCTCCCCTCTGACACCTGATAGTCTGTTCCATGTATCTATGCCTCTGTTTCCATTTTGTTCATCAGTTTTTGTTCATTAAATTCCACATATAGATGAGGTCATATGGTATTTGTCTTTCTCTGACTGGCTTATTTCACTAACCACAATAATCTTCAGGGCCATCCATGCTGTTGCAAAAGGTAAGGGTTCCTTCTTTTTATGGCCACATAGTGTTCCATTGTGTAAGTGTACAACCTTTTCTCCCACTCATCTATTGATGGGCATTTGGGCTCTTTCAAGATTTTGGCTATTGTAAATAATGCTGTAATGAACATAAGGGTGTATATATTCTTTCGAACTGGTGCTCTGGGATTCTTAGGATATAGTTCCAGAAGTGGAATCACTGGGTCAAAAGACAGTTCAATTTTTAAATTTTTGAGGGAACTCCACAATGACTGCACCAGTCTGCCTTCCCACCAACAGTGCACTAGGGTTCCCTTTCCTCCACATCCTTACCAGCACTTGTTGTTTGTTGATTTATTGATGGTAGCCATTCTAGAAGGTATGAGGTGATATCTCTTTGGGGTTTACATTTGTATTTCTTTAATGATTAGTGACATTGAGCAGTTTTTTCATGTGTCTATTGGTCATCTGTATGTCCTCTTTGGAGATTGTAATTTTATTTCAGATTAATTTAAATAGTTACCTGTGACTAATGGCTACCATATAGACATCACAGCTTTATAGAGAGTCCTATCTAGTATCTTGAGTCCTCCTCACTTTGGTCACTTTCATCACCGGTTCCTAAGAGTACCCTGATGGTCTTTCTAGGATCACCAGGATTCTGGTAACTGAGTTAGAAAATCACTGATGTATACAAATACATAGTACTATGTAACTACTTTGATGATTTACATTGTTTATTCTATGTTTTTAAAATTGTAGGCACACTCTTAACCACCTCTTTTCCTTCATGAGCACTCACTAATTCATGTTTAATTTATCCATCCTTACCTTTCCCCTGACAAACCTCCCAAATATGGTAGAATCTTTGCTGTGGTCCAGGCATTCCAGCAACTATAAATTCTATTTACCTTCTCCTCATAGGTGACATTATCCTGTCCTCTCTGCAAAGTAGAGACGAATCTCTTCAACAGGGAAGCATTAGCAATGTTTTTATAAGAGGGCCTCTAGAGACTTTGGCCCATGTGTGTATTTCTTGAAGGAGTTGTTCCAGCTACTTAAGCTACCCTGTATATGAATGGGAATTTTTGGTTCTAAAGATTGGAGGAACCATTTCTAGGAGGCTGGGCACTGGTGACCATGAAATTAGAAGATAAAAGCCTGGAAAACTTCTAGATAATGTGCAAGTCCAGCCAGTGCCAGATGTGGTAGACTCTATGGTTGGGAACCCCACAGCTGTTTTTATTTTGTAGAGCATGCTTTCCTTTCATTTTGGGAGGCCACCAGCTGTCTTATGTACCTCAACTCAAATTACAACTGCAAAATGCACTTCAGCTCTTGGTAACTGATCCCCCATAGCATTTCCATAGAAAATTCCTGAGGAGATGACCTCAATTACAAACTGTCTCTGTTCAAGTGAACTTATTGGGCTTACTTAGAACAAAACTGTAACGGCTTCCATTTTATCTATAAATGGTGTAATTTGAAGAGGGACTTTTCATAGTATGATTTCTGGGATTCTGGTTCACAGGGTGTAATTGGAGGTATTGCCACCTACCCAGGGTTATTTGCAAGGCAGTCCCTGTAGGCACTAAGTGGCAGGTGGGATTTCAGTGACAGCTGCCTCTAAAATATAGTGTCCACAAAACTATATGCATGGTATTTAGAAATTAGCTAAATGCTTCTCTTTGTTCCCCACAAAAACTTTAAGATTTCTCTCATGTAATCCTGGACATATTCCATGTTAATAATTGGAAATCATTAAAGCAATCCCTTAAAGACATTTTTTGGTCTTCAATTATTGTTAGTGCACAAGCACACACATAGAAATATTGTACATGGTTGCTCTGTGTATGGTGAAGTTAGAGGAGTCTTGACTGCTAAGATTTTGCTTATGAGAGAGCTCCTTTGATGATGGAATTTGAGGGGCTTTTGTGAGTAGAATATGAGTCATAAGTGGGTTTGATGGGGCAAGAGAATGGTTTTATCTTTATATTTAAAGAAAGAAGATAGTTCCTGTGCATAAAATGTGTTTTGTGCTCAGCCCAGCAGGACCTATGTTAAAATTGGGACACTACAGAGAAGATTAACATGCCCACTTATCCATTGGACAATGTGATTTGGGGAGCAAGTAATACCATGGTTTGGCTTGAGGCTTACATATAGAATACTAGAGGCCCAGTGCATGGATTCATGCATCGGTGGGGTCCCTCGGCCTGGCCTGAGCCCTCTTGCAATCTGGGACACCTCAAGGGGTGTCTGAGAACAGGTTCAGCCCAATCCCCACAGGCCAGGCCAACGGACCCCACCGTTGCATGAGTGCACTGGGTCTCTAGTTTGCATATAAGATCTTTGGTTAATCTTTTCCTACCCTCCTCCCTCCCCCTTCTCTCTGAGATTCATCAGTCTGTTCCCTGTTTCCATGCCGGTGGTTTCCACTGCTGTGTTGAGCATCTACCCCCTGGTGGTCAGTGTGCATCATAGCTACTGACCGGTCAGCTGGTTGACTGGTCAGCCAGTCGCTTAGGCTTTTATATATATAGACTAGAGGCCTGGTGCATGAAATTCATGCATGAGTGGGATCCCTAGGCCTGGCCGGCAATCAGGGCCAGGCTGATTGGGGCCGGACTGATAGGGGCGTGCCAACTGGGGGTAAGGACTGATGGCTGGCCAAGGATGTTGGCTGTGGGAGTGCACTGACCACGAGGGGGCAACTCCTGCATTGAACATCTCCCCCCTGGTGGTCAGTGCACATTATAGCAACGGGTCATTTTGGTTGCTCTGGTCATTCAGTTGTAATTGTCACTTAGGCTTATATATATATAGATAGATAGATAGATAGATAGATAGATAGATAGATAGATAGATATAGATAACATATCCTCTATATATGAGAATGAAACATATCCTTATTTGACATGTAGAAATACATGGGGTATATTAACATGGCAACGGTTAAAGATATGATCTGACAAGCACTCTCCATGTTCTCTGGTTTCATAGGCTGCCAAAATATGGTCTGGTTTGATGGATGGCTTCTTCCATTGATAGGAATCTAGGAAGAGCTGGCCCAAAAGTAGGAATAGAAGCAGGAAGTATCCCCTATACCACATGACTTCAGGGTTTACAGGTGAGACATAATTCCTTCATTTGAGGATATAGGACAAAATATGTATATAATGAAAACAGAGGGCAAAAACATTTAGTTGACTTTAGACAAGTACAGATAAGATGTGGGGGCATTCAAAAGGTAACAGTTACCACAATTATCCACTTAGCTTAATATGAAAGCTTTTATGCATTGGTGGGGTAAACTGAAACACAGTGAATTATAAGGCAATATTTGAGGACTCATCTATCTAACAGTGACATTAAGGGCATGCCTGGTATGAGTTCAGTGAAAAAAAAAAGGCAGGAGCACTCTGTGTCACTATGAAGCCAGTCCCAGAAGTGGCAGCAGAGTCTGGCAAAAACATTACATGGGTTTGGAGAAGCAGCTACCTATCAATCTATTTAATTTCCCAGCTTTGTTGAGATATAATTGAAATATAACATTGTGTGAGTTTAAAGTGCACCATGTGATGATTTGATGCACTTACATATTGCAATATGATCACCACAGAAGTGTTAGCCAATAATTCCATCATGTCACATAATAACCATTTCTTTTTTGTGGTGAGAACATTTAAGATTTAGTCTCTTAGGAACTTTCAAGTATATAGTACAGTATTGTTAACTATAATCACAATGCCTTGCATTAGATACCCTGAACTTATTCATCTTCTGACTGGAAGTTTATACACTTTGACCAACATCTACCCATTTTACCAACCCCCAGCCCCTGACAACCACCATTCCACTCTCTGTTTGTACAAATTAGGCTTTTTTAGATTCCACATGTAAGTGAGGTCATATAGTATTGATCTTTCTCTGTCTGACTTATTTCACTTAGCATAATGCCCTAAAGATTAATTCATGTTGTTGAAAATGGCAGGATTTCCTTCTTTCTCTTGGCTGAATAATATTCATATATATATCCTATCTAATAAAAGAGAAACATGGTAATTAGTGTACGACTGCTACCCTTCCCATTGGCTAATCAGTGAGATATGCAAATTAACTGCCAGCCAAGATGGCGGCTGGCAGCCAGGCAGCTTGAAACTAACATAAGGCTTGCTTGCTTCAGTGACGGAGGATTACAACATTCCCTGACTGCTGCTGCAGGCCTCTGAGCTGCAACTATGTAACAAATATAGATGCTAAACAAAACCCTTGAATCCTGCTTTACTCAGGCCGGGGTTCAGCCAGCCGGATCGCAACATTGTAAGCAAAGGCCAGAAACCTACTTTCAGTAGTGGAGGCCTAAGAGCTGGAGCCAAGCCTCAAAGCTAAAGCTGGCCCAGAATTAAAAAAAAAAGAAAGAAAGAAAGAAAAAAGGAGAGGTTGGGAGCTTCAGACACCCGCCAGCCTGAAAACGGCCCTCAGCCCCTCACCCAGACTGGTCCGAAACCTCCTGATCCGCCCTGCTCTGTACATGACAGAGGGCAGCGCCCCAAATCCCCAATCGGCCCTGCTCTGAGCCCGACCAGGAGCTGCACCTAGGGATTGGGCCTGCCCTCTGCCACCCGGGAGCAGGCCTACGCCAGCAGATTGTTATCTCCCGAGGGGTCCCAGACTGCGAGAGGGCACAGGCCGGGCTGAGGGACCCACCTCCCCCCAGAGTCCACAAATTTTTGTGCACCGGGCCTCTAGCATATATATAATCTTCCACATCTTTATCCATTAATCTAACTTAGATATTTCCGAGTCTTGGTTGTTTTGAATTGTGCTGCAATGAACATGGAAGTGCAGATATCTCTTTGATATCCTGTTTTTATTTCCTTTGGATATATATACAGAACTGAGATTGCATTATCAAATAGTAGTTACATTATTTTTCTTAGGAACCTCCATACTGTTTTCCATAGTGGCTGCATCAGTTTACATTCTCAACAATGGTGCACAAGAGTTCCCTTTTTCCATGTCCTTGGCAGCACTTGTTATCTCTTATTTTTTTAAGGATACAGATACCATTTATTGAGTACCAACTTGGTGCTGTCATTTTATTTAATCTGCTGTTAATTTGCATTTAATTTGCTTGTTCTTCATATTTTCAGCTCAGCACACTTCCAGCAATTCACCCAGCTACCTTTCTAATTCTCCACACCTGGGCTGCTAAAAGCTACTTGATAGAAATGTAAAAAACCTGTAGAAATAGTGTTCAACCTCAGCTGAGCTCTTTACATTTTCTGGCAATTCCTTTCTATATCCCTTAGCCATTGGGTCTCAAGATGTGGTCCCCTGGACCAGCAGCATCAGCATTACCTGGAAACTTGCTAGAAATGCTGATTTTGGGGCCTCACCTCAGACCTGCCCTCCAGATGATTATGATGCACACTCAAGTTTTACAACCCCCGTGGGCCTAGCCCAGTGGTCGGCAAACTGTGGCTCGCGAGCCACAGTTTGCCGACCACTGGCCTAGCCTAATCAACTCCTTTCCCCCTTTCCCTCAAAACCTATTTTAAACTTTTGTCAGTTTTCTCAAACTTTTTATCCTTAAAACTCCATCTTTATTTCCATAAAAACAGACCTTCAAGCAGAGATTCCCATACTCTCTATCTTTATAACACCAAATTTCTGTATAAAAAACTTTTTCTCCTTTCTACTTTTTTCAGTGGAAGAGAGCACAGTTCAGGTAGCCCCCCCCCCCGCCTAAAATCCATATCTTTTACCAATTAACCAAATTCTGATAAGCTTTGAATCTATCTATTGACTTTTACTTCTTAGACCATAAATAATTTCCAGTCTCTCCTACCTTTACATTTTCCCCTATATTTCCCTGTAGCAAAATCTGTAACTTCTTCATTTTTATAGCCAAAAGAAGTACATTAGTTGTTTTCATTTCCTTTCTTGCAATTTATCCAAACTTCACAGCAATCTGATATTTCACCCTTATATTTTTTGAAATGCTTTTCCAAGCCACCAATGATAAAAATGCAAAGGAGGAAATTGCATATTTTAAATATACTGTCAGGAAAAGTTTCATTGTAAAGGTCAAAACTTTGCTCCTCTGTCTCTAACATTGCTATTCTGCTTTCTGAAGCCATTTCTCTGCCTATCCCTTAAATGTTGCTGTTTGCCAAGACTGTGGTTTCATTCTCTTCTCTGGTTTCTCACACCTACTCATTCCTTTGAAATTTTTATCAGTAGCTTAGGCCTCTCTCCAGAACTCCAGGAAAACATGTTGACTCAATCAAAAAACATTTAAGTATCTATTCCCTGCTTCAGTATGAAGTCAATAACCTCAGCCCTAAACATGAGAGTTATTCTTGATACTGCCCCCCTCTTTTTACCCAGCATCCCTTTGGAGAGAAGATTTGCATAATAGAGTTGGAAAAGACATGAAAAATTTCACAAATGAGAATCAGAATAAAGATTTAGAAGGTTTGGTCAAGAAAAATAACATTTGTTCAAGAAAAGACTGAGTTAGTAATGGGGGAAGAGCAGGAAGAGACCCAGTTTCAAGTACTATGTGAATGTGGCATGTCAGAAGTCATTGGGAGGTAGCTGGCCAAGACAAAAATGAAAAAGATTGGGTAAGCTACATAATGTGTATGGGATCACATAAGAAGAAGGGAAAAAGCACTCACAATCTTAGCCATGACTCTCAAGGAAGACAGAAATGCTAAGCTCATAAATGTGTATCAGGACTGGGAGCAAAAATGGCCAGAAGGGTTGCTAAAGCACACCATAGGAGACAAGGCAAAGAAACATAAGAAGAGACACGATAATAATTTCAGTTTATCTTTTTAATGAAAAATTGATGTGGTAGACATTTAATATTTATAAAAATCATGTTTGAGAAACGTATTAATATTTATTATAGGAAATAATTTAAAATAAGAAATTGTAAGTATAAATAAGGATAATTTATGCAATAGTACTTCTAAAATGATAAAGTATTTTCATTACAAAAGACAACTCTTATCATGAGAATCACCTTAACATGGGACTTGAGTGTCTATTACACATTAGTTCAAAGAGGGTGGTTGCATATAAAATGAGATTTGAGGAAAATTGCCTGATTATGGATGCATAAATCCTATCTTGTATAATAATTTCATTCATAATATATGACAAGCACCAAGAAGGTGTAAATAACAAAAAAAAATTCAATTCATACTCTGAAGAACAACTTCATAATCAGCTGCTACAATGGTTCTATCCAGTACTCTCTTTCTCTCTGAGGTATTTTGGGCACCCTTTAGGCTTAGGGCTTAAAGTGGTTTCTAAAAGTGCTTATATTCTGCAATTAATTAAGATAAATACTAATGAGTTGTTTGTTCCATTCTAGCTATAACTTTGTAAGTTTACTACCAATGTGTTAGGTTCTACTGTACATTTCTATAATTACTTGAATAAGACCTTCCCTTTCTTTTCATCTTAAAACCAAAGAAGGCAAGGAAAATCTAATAAAGTTGTTTAGGCTGTAGGATCCTGAAGAAAGGTTTTAGAACTATGTCACTATTTCTGGTCAATTCAGTAAAATATATAATTAAATAGTCCTATTTCTTTTGTAAAATCACATAGCTTGGTGATTGACTAAAATTTTAACAGAAAGAGAGAGCAGTTTTCCCATGCAGTGGGTTTTCTTGTTGTTTTGTTGATGGTTTCCTTTGCTGTGCAAAAGCTTTTTATTTTGATGTAGTCCCATTTGTTTATTTTCTCTTTAGTTTCCATTGCCCTAGGAGCAGTAGCAGTGAAGAAATTGCTTTGGAATGTGTCTGAG
>NW_006295185.1:1623450-1630104 GCF_000327345.1 Myotis davidii | reverse complement strand
GCCAGTCAGAGAAAGATAAATACCACATGATCTCACTCATTTGTGGAATATAATGAACAACATAACCTGATGAACAAGGACAGATCCAGAGATGGAGATGCATCGATCAGACCGTCAGGCCTCAGAGGGAATGAAGGGGAGGGTGGGGGTAAGGGGGAGAGATCAAACAAAGGACTTATATGCGCGCATATAGGCCTAACCAATGGACACAGACAACAGAGGATGAGGGTATGAGAGACGGGCATGGAGGGTAATGTGTGGATAAGGACACATATGTAATAACTTAATCAATAAAGAAATTTAAAAAATATTAAAAAAGAGAGAGCAATTTTATCTGTGTATATATGCTATAGTTATGCCAGTTTTTAAACAAATTAGCTGCCCAACCCATTTTTTATAAATTTAAATTCAAACAATCAGTTATAATGTTAAGTGAATGTCTTGAATTATTTTTGCTTTTTAACCATTTTTTTCCAGTTGCCATTTTAGACACATACTAATAGGTTGAACTACCTATATGTTGCTAAAACAGCCAGTTAATTCAGTGAAAACCAAAATAGTAAAATTGGTATGAAATAAATTAAACATTTGAGATGTTTACAGAAAATGTATCTTTTGCTCAATTTTTCTATCACCTGTCTTCAATTGAAAAAGATTAAATATGTGTAGATCCTCCATCTCCATACAGATATAAGCAAAATTTGATTAATCAAAATGATTTCACAAAGACAGTGGTTACTATGAGGTGGCACTAGACAAATTTGGGGATACTATATGTTCTCAGACGCATCTAAAAAAATGTAGGACAAACCCAATCATTTTTGCATGATTTAGGTAGATAATGTAACATAAACCATTCATTACTCTTTCAGCTTTAGAATTTTCTTATTTAGACATAGCATCAAATTCTTATAAATTGTAGACAAATAAAATGTGATATATTCCTACAACAGACTATTATATATCCACAAAGAGAAATAAAGTACTGACACTTGCTATAATATAGATGAGCCTTGAAAACATTATGCTAAGTGAAAGAAACTGGTCACAAATGGACACATAATGTATGATTCCATTTATATAAAATGTTCATAATCAGCAAATCTATAGAGACAGAACGTGGATTAGTGTCAATTTATGACTAGAGGGGAGATTGCTGATATTGGGAAGACAGTTGAATTGTTCAGGATTTTTTTGAGGTGATGAAAATATTCTAAAATTAACTGTGGGGATAGTTGCACAAGTCTGTAAAAATACTAACAACCATTGAATGGTATAATTTAACAAGGTGAATTATATGGCATTTAAACTATCCTATATTACAAACCTAATATGCAAATTCCCCCCCTGGGTGGTTGTTCAACCTGTAGTTTGTCCAGGAGACCAGGAGTTTGACCACATGCTATAATGTGCGCTGACCACCAGGGGGAGGTGTGGAACATGGCAGGCGTTGGTGACATGGTGGGACCTCTTGCTGGCTACCTGGGGGAAGGGGTGATGGGGACAGAAGTGCTGTGAGAATGCGGGGTGTCTGCCAAGCTCACTCTCACTCCCCCTGCTACCCTCCCCCTTGATGCCAGGGCTCACGCGCAGGGGAAACCCCCGCTCTCAGGTACCGGGCACCTGTGAGACACCCGTGCAGCCTCTTCCAGATGAGCCAGGCCTCAGCTGCCAGGACCACAGGGGCTGGTCGGGTTCCTCCTGGGTTCGCGCAAGAGCAGTCTGTGAGGCCGGCCCAGAGAGAGCATGCTGCCTGCCCAGCTTCTGTGTGGTGCTGCTGGGCGGGCCAGAGGCCCATGCTGTGCCCTGGCTCATGGTGTCCTGCGCTCACCACATCTCCACGTGGGGACTTGGGCGCTGTGACTCAGGGGAGGGAAGCACGTGGAGGCCCAGGGGCCCAGGTGCTGCCCAGGGCCCAGAGTTCAGCTGGGATCTGCCCTTCCATGCCAGAGTCTCATGCTTTGATTGCCGCCCAGGCCTAGGGACCATGCATGAATTTTGTGCACTGGGCCTCTAATTTATTAATAAGGCTGTTGTTTTTAAAATTCTTACAAGTTGTATAGTTATACCAATGCTTTGTCCAGCTGTATTCTAGAACTCCAGTGGCTACATGGTCAGATGGAGACAGAAAAGAAAACAACACAGGAGCTTTGGGATTGTTGGTAGCTGGTTTCTCATACCTGTTCAGTTAGTTACTAATAAGTTGTACAATCTTTAAAAAGTCGACTTCCTCATATATGTAATAGGAATATCACTTAACTGTTTGCAGAATTGCCACAAGAATAAAATGAGATACTTTCAATAATAATAATAAAAAAAACTTAGCACAGTACTTGGCACATTTATAGCCACCCAAGAAATGTTAAATCCTTTTCCACTTTCACCTCTATGTAGAATTTCTCATCTCAGATTTCATCCATGTGAACATGTGCCAAATGTCATTTCATCCCATTCTTCCTCGTGAGCTTACCACATTATCATCAAACAAAGCAACCTGAAGTACTAGGTTTGAAAAATAACTAAAGAAAAAACTTGACTGTGTAAGTCAATACAATTTGTCTGTGTATAAGTGGGAAAGACACAAAAAGAGATGAAAGTTAGGGCTGGAGGACAGCAACAGAGAAGTGCATCTCATTCATAAGAGAAGGATTTTGTAGTTGGCGATACCCCCACAAATGACTAATCTTGAAGAAGAAATTTGATTCCCTCAACTGCAGGAAAAGAAGTTTAACACAGGCAGCTGTGGTGATAAATCTTCTATCAGTGAGGTTATAAGTCTGGAAAATATTGAGTTAACTGTGCTGGTGGATCGTGCACATTTATTTCTATTTGTTTAAATATATTTGTCCTTTATGTACACAGAGAGATGGCTGTAATAAGGCTACCATTAAACACTGTTGTCAGAAAACCATCAAAGATAATTCATTTTCTAGTACCCATGATAATAATATAGATGGAAGTTCATGATATGCAGTTTTCCTTTCTCTGTACAAATATTAAAAAGATATGTCTGCCCTGGCCAGTGTGGTTCAGTTGGTTGGAGTGTCATTCTGTATACCAAAATGTGTCATATTCGATTCCTGGTCGAGGCACATATCCAGGTTGCAAGTTTGATCCCCAGCCAGGGACCATGCAGAAGACAAGCGATCGATGTTTCTCACATTGATGTTTCTCTCTCTGTGTCTCTCTCTGTCTCTCTCTCTCCCCCTTCCTCTGTCTAAAATCAATAGGGAAAAAAGAGAACTGTGCTCTCCAAAAAAACCAAAATATTAAAATGATATTTCTGCTTGTAGTATTCAAGATACTGTTTCCTTGATTCCATCACAGAATAATAAATTAAGAAGAGGACTTCTTGATTATGTGGACAAACTGTTAAAATATTCACATTTGCAAAAATAGTCTAGTTCACTGAGAGTCCCTAAATATTTATATTAAAAAGAATCCACAATTGAAGTGCAACTATGGAAAGTCTTGTGATGATTTAACAATTCATGTCTCAGTCTGATAGTAAGGTTTCTATTTTAGGTACTAAAAGGAACATCCATGTCCCTGTTTTGCAATCGAGTTGTCTAATAAACAGGGGTTGGGAATAGTGGAGAGAATACAAAGGTTGTAGAAGACTAGACAGTTGCTGCATTTACCTAACCAAAACTACAGTAAAACCTTGTTATAATGGACTAATTCAGGCCAGAAGTTTTCCGTTAAAGCTGAAAGTTCATTATATAATAAAGTAGGTTTTCTGAATGCATATGTTAAAATAGAAGATCGACAAATTAGTTTATCTGTTTTTACTTATGTAGACAGGTTTGTGTAATTAAAATTAGGTATGTATGAACAGTTTAATTTCAAAGAAAAGTTTTCTATATGTATTACTGTAATTTTAAACTTATACTGAATAGGTCTAGTAAATGTGTGAATTCATTAGTCACCTGGAGTAAATGTGAATGGTTGGGATTGGGGTGTGGTTTAGCACCTTTTGGAACATCTGCCTGCAGGCCTTAAAACTGCTACAGAAAGTCACCACACATGACAACAGATCCATCTAGTGTGTGCCATATGGTGTGATCACGTGCTAATCATTCACTGAACATTGTTTACAAGTGGTGACTCTTGGATTTAAATATATAGACTATGATTGTAGATATGTAATATTTATTTTTGTTGGTGAGATTACTACAATGTTTTTTCCAACACATGGCCTACTGCTAAAATTTGTTAAAAATAACAGTGAATTAATAACAAAGAAATAATCTGTTAATTTAATTATAAGCAAATCTAGGTTAAAAGTATTTAAAAATTAACAGAGTGTTAATTTTCACATATGACATACAGAATGGAAATTTTGTCCATTGAAATCTGAAGTCCATTAAAGCAAGGTTCACAAAATTAAGGGCGAAGTGTAATGTTCCTAATGTGTTTATTGAGAATTTCTAAGAATAGTTATTTCAGGAATGATTATGGAGAAACAAGATCTGATCTTCTGAGTCCCTCTGCCTGGGTGGTGTTTGATTTATGCTTTATCTTCACACATAGAAAATATTTAGTGTTCTGGGGGAGGTTTTCACAAAATTTTTGCACTTTTTTGCAGCTTTATTGATAAGTAATTGGCATATAACATTGTGTAAGTTTAAGGAGGGCAATGTGATGAATTGATACATTTATATATTGCAAAATTATTACTATAGTAGGGTTAGTTAACTTTTTTATTACCTCACATAATTATCATTTCTTTTTTTATTATGAGAACTGTCTTAGCAACTTTTAAGAATATAATAAGTATTGCTAACTATAGTCACCATGCTGTACATTAGATCCCCAGAATTTATTCATCTTATAACTGGAAGATGTACCCTTTGACTTACACCTCCGCATTTTCCCTACCTCTCAGTCTCGTGCAACCACCATTCTACTCTTGATGAGTTTAGCATTTTTAGATTTTACATATAAGTAAGATCATACAGTATTTATCTTTTTCTGTCTTATTCATTTCAATAACATAATGCCCTAAAGATTCATTTATGTTGCAAATGGCAGGATTTCCTTTTTTCTCATGGCTGAATAATAAATATTCCTATATATCACTTCTTTATCTAGTCATCTGTAAATAGACACTTAAGTTGTTTATATTACTTTCTTGGCTGTGGTGAATAATACTTCCTTGAACATGGGAGTGCAGATATCTCTTGGAGATCTCTATTTCATTTCTTTTAGTTTAGAGCACAATAAAGTAATGTTGGGAGTTTGAACATTGGCCTAGTATTGAACCAGCACCTCCTACATACAAGGCATTGGCCCTAGACACATCACATCCCAGCAAAACCAAACCATTGTAGCTGACTGCAGGAACTTACGGTTGGTGGTGGTGGTTGGGGGTGGGGAGCGGGGTGTGTGACACTTGGATACGTGTGGCTATAAGTTGAGGTGCAAAGTAGTAAGTGTCTTAACAGACAGGAATCTGAGGTGTTACAGAAATTTTTTATGTTGATCTCAAGCAATGTTCCAATGGATCATCCCACTCCACTCTAGGAAATAATTCTTGCGCTGAGAAATGTGATGTATCAATGCAGAACATGCAGTAGGTTTTTCCTGTCCATTTAGTAGAGACTTGAAGTGAATTCCAAATATAACTCTAAAGCAGGAGCCCCTTTACTAACTAGGGAGAGAAACACTCCCAAAGTCCATTTATTAAAAAGTCCAGGGAGGAAGATAGAACCACACCTGCTAGGGAACACAGTAGAAAAGCTTTCAAAGTAGCAAAGGGAAACTATTTCAAAGACTTTAGGATTAGGTCCCAGAGAGGCAATTAGAAGGCCCTTAACATGAAAGAGTTCAGAAGTATTTACAAGAACCAGCCCAAGAGGTTTTTATTTCTGGATTGCTAACACTAAAGTTGTTTTCCTCTGTAATTAATTCTCTAGATCTTTGGAAACATAAAAGATTCTGTTTCCTCCTGGCAATTTTTGGCTATAAATAGCCTGGGAAACCAACATATATAGCTAAGTGGTACCAAATGCCAGGACAAAAGGCAAACAAATCTGAAACCGTTCCTGTATGATTCTAAATATCTGGATGTTTGCTACAAAATGTATTTGGCTTGGTGTCAACATAACTACAGTAGGGTAACATATTTGATTACTCAGAACTCTTGTTCCCTTTTATTATGCTCACACTCTCCATCTATATCTTAATTATTTGTTCACTTGTGTGTCTCCACCACTTGGTCTAATATTGGGAGGAGAGACACTGTCCTTCTTGCTCACTATTGTTTCTACAGTATCCAACACAGAACGTGGAGTATTACTACACACTCAATAAATATTAGACAAATTAAAGAACACTAGGGCAACCTGTGGTTGGCCATCACTAATGGAGTGTGCTGCGGTGACGGTAGCAGAGGCCAAGTTCTGCCAAGGTTGGCCAGTCTCTTGGAGATTTGTTCAAGTGGGTGGCAATGGCTAGAGCCACACCACTATGCAAACACTTTTTCCTTATATCAGTTGAAGAATGTTAGATATAGAGCTGAGGAAGACAACTCACTATTCTGATACCATTTTCAAACCTGTATTAGAGAAGAAGAAGAAGAAGAAGAAGAAGAAGAAGAAGAAGAAGAAGAAGAAGAAGAAGAAGAAGAAGAAGAAGAAGGAGGAGGAGGAG
>NW_006295185.1:1610139-1623431 GCF_000327345.1 Myotis davidii | reverse complement strand
AGGAGAAGGAGAAGGAGAAGGAGAAGGAGAAGGAGAAGGAGAAGGAGAAGGAGAAGGAGAAGGAGAAGGAGGAGAAGGAGAAGAAGAAAAGGGAGGGAAAACCTGTATGAGGACCTTGGAGCCCATTTCCTATAGTGCCCACATTGTAAAGCTGGAGAAACTATGACACGAATGGGAACAGCCGCTGTCCCTAAGGCACCCACTAGCAGAGGGTACTTTCATATCCATGTCTCCAGAGATCCTTGTCAGTGTTCTTCCCTCTGCAGTCAGCTGCCTCTCCTAAGAGCTCTGAAACTCAACAGGCCAGGGCTTTAATGGCAGTTCTACAAAGGAAGGATCTGTGTGAATTTGTGAAATCACATCTCCCTTTTACCACCCCAATATGGGAAAATTGCCATATAGCATGACTCCCATGGCCATTGTGAACTAGCCTTGGAGGAAAGAGTACATGTAATGTTCCTAGCAGAATGCCAGTTACATAACTGGTTCCCAGCTCTTATCTTCCTTCTCTTCCCATGGACACATAAGGTTTTTCATGACAAACAGAAATGCAGAGTGTCTTTAGTGCTTGGGAAAGATCCACTATGCTGAGGGTCTCAGCCACTCAGACCCATCTCACCCTTTAGGAGGAGAATTCAGATCTCAACCCTCCACCAATGTGATCTTGCTCTAAAAGACTCTCCTCCCCAGTCACTTCTAACATCCCTCAAGGAAATACAACCTTCAAAACACAGACTTTCCAATTTTACTAGTAAAATAAATGAAATAACCTTAGGGGAGAATAAAGTGATTTCTTTTCATCCATACTTGTTTACTTTTTCATAAGTTCCAAAGATGGCTTGCATGTTAGCTGTTAATTGCACCACCTGTTCAAACAGTACTTCAGTAAATTATTGGAGTCATAGCTTTCTTCTAAAAGAATCTTTTAAAGGACAGTGTTTATGTCTCTGCTATCCTTCATTTGGCAATTTTAACATTGCAATCATTGTATATACATCTTGAATTCCTCATTTCTTCACTGTGTAGAAAACAGGACAACTTATCTGCATTTGTCCCCCTTGTTTCTAGGCTTATAGGGGAAGAGTTTGCTATTAGACAGAGGTTCTATATTTTCTTTAAAAGTTTTTTAAAGCGCCCTACCTGGATGGCTCAGTTGGTTGGAGCATCATTCTATACACCAAAAGGTTGGAGATTCCATTCCCAGTCAGGGCACATACCTAGGTTGTGAGTTCTATCCCCAGGGGACAACTGATCTCTCTCTCTCTCTCTCTCTCTCTCTCTCTCTCTCAATCAATCAATCAATCAATCAATAAACATATTCTTGGGTGAGGACTAAACAATAAAAAGATAATTTCCAAAACAAAGTTAGAAAAATGAAGAAAAGAACTTCCAGCTGATGCCTCTGAAATCTTGAATTTAGTAGTAATGAATAGGGTCCAGCCATGTGAGACTATTCAGGCAAAAAAAAACCCCCAAAAAAACAACACACAGAAAAACAAGATGAGCAGAGTATCCTTAGATGATAGGAAGGGTTATGATTAGGGTCAGCTGCTCAGATCTCTCTCTCTCTTCCTTTAGGAAGCAAAGTCACTGGTTTAGAAGGACTTCCAGAAAGAAAGGTCTGGTCCCCTACCCCCAGCCCAGCAAGTCCAGGAGTAAAGCTCTTGTGATAACAAGCCTAAGGAAGAAGCAAAAAGGCTATTTGTAGCTTTTGACTCAGAGACAGCCTATAGTTAGTTTGAGAGGAGTAGGAAAGTAGAGATGGACTTATTTTTGCTGCAAGCTGTTCTGCAGATCTCTCAAGACCCCATATCAATGTGAATGTCTGGGGAAATTCACACAGCAAAGTGATTATGTTCTAGCACTGGCCATATGGATATCACTCTTCCCTGCTTTCTAAGACCTGGACCACATGGGAAGTGTTGTATTATAAACTCATGTACAATATAAGGAGTGCACAAAGGAGACATATATAGATTTATGATTGGGATCCCTGGTGAAGGAGGAGCTGACTCCTCAGGCTTCCTTAAGGCTTTCCAAGATCTGGACCCAGCCACAAATGCATCGCCTAACTATTGCTGATCCAGTCACACAAACTCATTCCTTTCCCCCTAAACACCTCATTTATTTCTAACTCTGCACAGGATTGATGCAGTATCTACGGAATGTCTATAGTTCTCAAGTAGTGGAACTCTTATGCAACCATGGAAACCAAGAATTCGTCTTCTAATGTGAGCCTTCTTCAGACCCCTTTAACTGAGTCTGAAGAATCAATGCCTTCTTCATCAGGAAGTGTGTAGATATTGATCTACCAAATGAAATTGCCACCCTCCATCCCCATCAACAGATAATAAGAAGTCTATTTTCGAGAGAACAGGAGATACTTCTTTACTTCATTCACTTTCTTACTATGTTAATTTTCCTTCTTTGTCACAAGATGGTCTGGAGTGGTCATCCTCATTTTGTTATCACACAGATCATTGCACAGAATTCTTACAGTGATGACATGTTAACTGGAGCTGATGAGCAGAAAATAAAAGGCACTCTAAATACCTTACTAAGCTGCATGCATGCCAGAGCATGAGAGATAAACCCCACCAAACTTAAGGACCTGTCTCATTGATTAAGTTATTATGGGTCCATTGACCTGAAATAAGAACACTATACAGGTTTCTTTGGATTTTTTTAGAGAGCAGAGACTACACTCGGGTGTGCTACTCCAACTCATTTACCAGGAAATCTATAATATTGCCATTTTTGAGTTAGGCCAGAAGAAAGAGAAGTTTCCGCAGCAGAGCCAGACTGTAATAAAAATTGCCCTACTATTTGGTTGTTATGATTCAGCTGACATAAAAGTATTAGAATTGTCCAAGTGCCTGTGGTCAACAGAAATGCTCTGTGCAGCCTCTAGCAAGCCCCAATTGGAGAATTACTGCACAGACCACTAGAGTTTTTGAGTAACGGATGTCCTTCTTTGTCAGCAGCTCTCTATGAGAAAAGCTTGCTACTGTGCCCTAGTAGAGACTAAACACTGGATTATGGAATACTAAATAACTATTTAACCTGAATTTCCCATCATGAAGTTTGTGTTGTTAAACCATCAAATCATAAAATTTCATGTATATATAGTATTATTTTATTTTAAAATGAAAATTGTATATAAGAACAGAGCTGAATAAGTATGGAAGACATTAGTAAACACATGAGAAGATGGCCCAAAATTCCCTTGTACATGCTTCACTGCTTTTCCTTCAGCCTTCATAGTTTCCTATGACCAGTTAACAAGCAACAACAAGAATAGAACAGTTTTAGATACAGATCTGCATGATTTGCTGCAACCAGCCAGAAGTGGGTGGATGATGCATTGCCTCATCACGAAGGGTTAGCCCAGAAAGATAGCAATGAAATAACACTGCCGGTCAGAGCTCCAAGTGGTCACTTGAAGAAGAAATGGCCTAGAATATGGATCAATTCATGGATAGTAGTTAATAGCTTGACTAACTGGCTAGGGGCTTGAAAAGAGCAATATTAGAAGACTGATACCTAAGAAGTATGGAGAAGAAATATATATGTATATGGACCTCTCAGATTGGGCACAGAGTATAAGGTATTTATGTCCTATTTAAATGCCCACCAGAATATATCCACTTTAGAGAAGGCTTTCAATACTCAACTAAGGTGTAGATTGAAAAATGACCACAAATTATTCCCATTCCTAAAGACATATCTCTTGGCAATGTACTTTGCCATTCTCTCAAGAAGTTTAAAGTTATCAGGAAGGTTAGCCTATTAATTCTTGAAATGAGTCTTGACCCTGTGACTTGCTTTGGTTAGTGGTACTTTAACAAATGTGATTCATTTGAAGTGTTTATTAATTGTTGCTTTCTCTCTCTTGCTGAGTTTGAAACCCTGAGACTATCGTCATATAAATTAGTCTGAAATTACTTAATGATGAGGCCATGTAGAAAACTAAATGCTTCAGTCAATAGCCTGCCAATCACTAAGTACATGAATGAGGCCTTCAAATATCATTCAGCTCCATTGCCAACTGACCTCAGAAAGCATCTTAGATAATCCAAACCAGAAAAATCACTCAATCAGCCAACAAACTCATGAGAAAGAAGTATCTATTTCTTAACCCAGAAAAGAGAAACTATTTTGTACAACTCTGTGTAAAATTTATTTTTAAAAATTGGATAATTTTTAAATTATAATTCAACTTACTAATTGACTCCAGTATAGACAGAAAGTCTAGTAGGCCAATTGCAAAATAAAATAAATAAGTTTAAATAAAGACTTCGTTCTCTTCAATAAATTTCATCAGATTTAGAAAGCTTCATGGTAGAATTCTACAAAACCCTCAAAAATAACATTACTTCACCCTAGCTGGTTTGGCTCAGTGGAGAGAGCATCAGCCTGCAGATAGAAGAATCCCTAATTTGATTCAGGTCAAGGGCACATGCCTGGGTTGCAGGCTCAATCTCCAGAGGGGGGCATGCAGGAGGCAGCCGATCAATTGTTCTCTCTCATCATGGATGTTTCTATTTCTCTATCCCTCTCCCTTCCTCTCTGAAATCAATAAAAATATATTTAAAAAATAAAATAACATTAGCTTAGTATGAATTAAACAACTTCAGAGCATAGAATGCCTTCAGATTCATTTTAAAATTACTTTACCCAGAAGTTTTGCAAAAATAGTACAAAAATTATATACCCTTCTGACAGACTTTACAATTTATTGTCCAGAATCAGGTGCAGCATTTGGTTGTGATGTCTCTTTACCTTTCTTTAATCTGAAACACTTCTATATTTTTGATAAGTTAAATTTTTGAAGAATACAGGTCAGTTATTTCTGAGAATGTTCTTTCAATGTGGGGTCATGTGATGTTGCTTCATGATTACATTCAGGTTATTCTATCCTTTGTTTTGGTCAGGGGTGCCACAGAAGTTATTTTGTTTTCCTCTCATTGCACAATATCAGGAGGCACACAGTACTATTTTATTCCAATACTAGAGGCCCGGTGCATGAAAATTTGTGCACGCGGGTGTGTGTCTGTGTGTGTGTGTGTGTGTGTGTGTGTGTGTGGTCCTTCAGTCCAGCCTGTGCACTCTCGCAGCCTGGGAGCCCTTAGGGGATGTCCACCGGCTAGCTTAGGCCTGCTCCCCAGGGAATCGGGACTAAGCTGGTAGTGAGGCATCCCTCTGGCAGCTAGGAGCCCTTGGGGGATGTCCAACTATGGCTTAGGCCCACTCCCCTAAGCCGCAGTCAGACATCCTTAGCGCTGCTGCAGAGGTGGGAGAGGCTCCTGCCACCACTACTGTACTTGCCAGCTGTGAGCTGGGCTTCTGGTTGAGCGGCGCTCCCCCTGTGGGAGCACACTGACCACCAGGGGACAGACGTTCAACACAGGAGCTGCCCCCTGGTGGTCAGTGTGCATCATAGTGACCGCTGGCTCCCTTGTTAGGGTCAATTTGCATATTATGCTTTTATTATATAGGATTATGTTAACATTGAACATATGCTTTTAGTAATGTATGTCATGTTTCTCCACTATGAAGTTACTATTTTCCCTTTTGTAGATGACACATATTTCATGGGAAGATAATACATGATTATGTAAATATCTTGTTTCTTAAAAAAATAATAATTTCAACACAACAATCCCATTTTATAATGCATGATGGCTATTTAAAAACCTTTTAAAACTAATTTTGGACCTACAGAAAGTTGGAAGCATAGTACCAATAATTTCCTTATGCTTATCAGCAATACTAAAAGGTCTTTTTTATTACATTTGTTTTATTATTCTATCTCTCTATTTATGTATGTATTGGTATATAATATTTTCCTGAATCATTAGAAAGTAAGTTGTAGACATAATATTTCAGGTTACATTTCTTTTTTTTAAATTTTATTTTTCAATTACAGCTGACATTAAACATCATTTTACATTAATTTCAGGTGTACAAAACAATCCAGACAACTATACAATCTATAAAATTATCCACCTCTCAACTCAAGCACCTACACAACACTATACCTGATCATCACAATACACGATTGACTACATTCCCTATGCCGCACTTTACATCTCTGTGACCATTTTGTAACTACTAAGTTGTACTTCTTAATCCTTTCACCTTTTTCACTGAGCCCCCAAACCCCCAAACTGATGGCTTCCAGTTTACATTTCTTAAAAGAAAGATCACTCATTCTCTTTAAAAACCATAGCACAATTACAAAAATACAAGAAATTGACATTAACATAGCACTATTAGCTCATCTAAAGACCTTATTTATATTTTACCTATTATTTCAATAATGTTCTTTATCAGAAAATATAATTTTGGATCATGAGCTGCATTCCATTGTTATGTTTCTTTACTTAGTCTCCTAAGCAATTAATCAGTTTTTCTTTGTCTTTCATAACCTTAAAATTTTAGGGAAGTAGTATAGGTCTTTTACCTTCTTGGTTAAGTTTATTCCGAGGTACCTTATTTTTTGGAATTGTTTTCTTAGTTTCCCTTTCTGATAGTTCATTGTTGGTATATAAAAATGCCACTGACTTCTGAGTAATTTTGTATACTGGTATATAAAAATGCCATCAATTTCTGGGTGTTAGTTTTGTACATTGCTGAATTCCTTTATTAAATCTGGTAGTTTTTTGGTGGAGTCTTTAAGGTTTTCTACGTCCAATATCATGTCATCTGCAAATAATGACAGTTTTACTTCCTCATTTCTAATTTGGATGCCTTTTATTTCTTTTTCTTGTCTCATCACTATGGATAGGACTTTCAATACTCTGTTGTATAAGAATGGTGAAAGCAGACATCCATTTCTTGATCTTAATCTTAAAGAAAACACTTTTAGTTTTTGCCCGTTGAGTATGATGTTGGCTGTAGGTTTTTCATATATAACCTTTATTATGTTGAGGTATGATCACTATTCCCACTTTGCTGAGAGTTTTTATCATAAATGGATGTTGGATTTTATAAAATGCCTTTTCTGTTTCTATAGGTATGATCATGTGATCTTTATTTTTCATTTTGTTTATATATTATATCATGTATATTGATTTGTGAATATTGTACCAGCCTTGAATCCCTGGAATAAATCCTACTTGGTCATGGTGTAAGATCTTTTTAATGTGTTGCTGGATCCAATTTGCTAATATTTTGTTGAGGATTTTAGCATATATGTTCATCAAGGATAATGGCCTGTATTTCTCTTTCTTTTTAATGTCTTTATCTGATTTTGGGGTTAGGATAATGCTGACTTCATAGAAAGAGCTTGGAAGCCTTCCTTCCTCTTGAATTTTTTGGAATAGTCTGAGAAGGATTGGTTTTAGTTCTTTGAATGTTCGGTAAAACTCCCCTGTGAAGCCTTCCAGTCCAGGACCTTTGTTTGCTTGGTGTTTTATTATTATTATTACTGCTTCAATTTTATTAGGTATAATCGGTCTATTCAGGCTTTCTGTTTCTTCCTGATTTAGTTTTGGCAGATCGTATGTTTCTAAGAATTTGTGCATTTTGCCCAGGTTGTCCAATTTGTTTTTGCCTTTACTTCCCTTGCCTTTGGGGTCAGATTCATAAAATGTTCTCTAAAACCAAGGTCTATGATTTTATTACCTCTGTTTTCTTATATGTAATTTATTGTTTCAAAGCTTATATTTAGGTCTTTGATCCATTTTGAATTAATTTTTGTACATGGGGACAAACTTTAGTTTCATTCTTTTGCATGTGGCTTTCCAATTTTCCCTGCACCATTTATTGAAGAAGTTTTCTTCTCTCCATTGGGTGTTTTTGGCACCTTTGTCAAAAATTACTTGCCCATTATACATGTGGTTTTATTTCTGGACTTTCAATTCTGTCTCATTGGCCTATGTGTCTGTTTTTGCTGCCAACAACATGCTGTTTTGATTATCATTGTTCTGTAGTATAATTTGAAGTCAAGTAGTGTAATACTCCTGGCTTTTTTTTTCTTTCAGAATTCTTTGTCTATTGTAAAAATCCTAGAAGAAAACATAGGCATCAAAATATCAGACATGTCACATAGCAGAATTTTCACCAATATCTTGGGTCTTTTGTGGTTCCATACAAATCTGATGATTGTTTTTTTTTTCCATTTCTTTAAAAAAATGACATTGGGATTTTGATGGAGATTACATTAAACCTGTATATTGCTTTGGGTGATATGGACATTTTAATTATCTTGATTCTTCTTATCCGTGAATATAGAATATCTTTCCATATCATTGTGTCTTTTTAAATCTCTTTTAATAATGCGTTGTAGTTTTCAGTGTACATGTCCTTCACATTCTTTGTTAAACTTATTACTAGGTATTTTATTATTTCAGTTGCAATTGCAAAAGAAATTGGTTTTTAAATTTTTTTCTGAAATTTCACTTTTAGTATATAGAAATTAAGTGGGTTTTTGTACATTGATTTTGTATCCTATAATTTTACTGTATTTGTTTATTGTTTCTAATAGTGTTTTGGTGAAGTATTTAGGGTTTTCTGTGTATAGAATCATGTCATCTGCAAAAAATGATACTTTTACTACATTCCCAATTTGGATGCCTTTATTTTTTTTATCTTGCCTGATTGCTCTGGCTAGGACTTTCAGAACTACAATGAATAAAAGTGGTACATGCAAAAAAAAATGAAATTAGACCACAAACTTACACCAAACACAGAAACAAACTCAAAATAGATAAAAGCCTTAAATATAAGTAAAAAAATTCATTAAAAATCCTAGAAGAAAACATAGGCATCAAAATATCAGACATGTCACATAGCAGAATTTTCACCAATATCTTAGGGCAAGATAAACAAAGGAAAAATAAACAAATGTGACTACATCAAACTCAAAAGCTTCTGCACAGCAAAAGATATCATCATCGAAATGAAACTGTAATCCACTGTATGGGAGAACACATTTGCCAATGATACATCTGATAGGGGGTTAATTTCCAAAGTGTATCAAGAACTTATACAACTGAACAAAAGGCAGACAGACAATCCAATTAAAAAATGGGCAAAGGGCGCGAATAGACACTTCTCCAAAGAGGATATACAGATGGCCAAGAGACATATGAAAAAATACTAATTGTCACTAATCATCAGAGAGTTGCAAATTGAAACTTCAATGAGATATCACCTCACACCTGCCAGAATGGCTACCATCAACAAATCAACAAACACCAAGCACTGGTGAGGATATGGAGAAAAAGGAACCCAAGTATACTGCTGGTGGGAATGCAGATTGGTTCAGCCACTATGGAAATCAATATGGTGTTTCTGCAAAAAATTAAATATGGAATTGTTGTTTGACCCAGTGATTCTACTTCTGGGAATATATCCTAAGAATCCTGATACTCCAGTCAGAAAGAATATATGCTCCCCTATGTTCAAAGCAACGTTATTGACAATAGCTAAGATCTGGAAACAGCCCAAGTACTCATTAGTAGATGAGTGGATAAAAGAGCTGTGGTACATTTATACAATGGAATACTATGTGGCTATAAAAAAGAAGGATCTCTTACCTTTTGTAACAGCGTGGGTGGACCTGGAGATGATTATGCTAAGTTAAATAAGCCAGTCAAAGAAAGATAAATGCCACATGATCTCACTTATATGTGGAATCTAATGAACAAAATAAATTGACAAATAAAATAGGTCCAGAGGCATGCAACAGACTAACAGATCTCAGAGTGGAAGGGTTTGGGAGGGATGAAAAGAGATTTATCAAAGAACTTATATACATGTATGCATAGCCCATGGACACAGACAATAGTGTGGTGAGGACCTGGGATGTGGTGGGGACTGGGTAGAGGGGGGACAATGGAGGGAAATGCAGGACCTCTGTAATACTGTCAAAAATAAAAATAAATTTTAAAAACTGGTGAGAGTGGATATCCTTATCTTGTTCCTGATCTTAGAGGAAAAGCTTTGTTTTTCACCATTGAGTATGATATCAGCTGAAGATTTTTCATGTATGGCGTTTATTATATTGAAATACTTTCCTTCTATACCAGTGGTTCTCAACCTTGGCTGCACATTAGAGTCACCTGGGAATCTTTTTAAAATCTGAGATGAGGCCCAGAAATCAGGATTTTAAAAAGATTCCCAGGTGATTCTAATGTGCAGCCAAGGTTGAGAACCACTGTTCTATACCATTTTATTGAGTGTTTTAATCATAAATGAATGTTTTATCTTATCAAGTGCTTTTGCTGCATCAATTGATAAGATCACATGATCTTTATCCTTTGTTTTGTTGCTGTGGTTTATTACATTGATCAATTTGGGTATGTTGAACCATCCTAGTGCCCCTGGAATGAACCCCACTTGATTGTGATGTATTTGTTTAATGCATTGCTCTATTTGATCTGCTAGTATTTTGCTTTGAATTTTTACATCTGTATTTATCAGAAATGTTGGTGTGCGGTTTTCTTTTTTTGGTATTATCCTTGCCAGGTTTTGGTATCAGGGTTATGTTGACCTCATAAAATGTGTTAGGAATTATTGCCTCTTTCTTCAATCTTTTTGTAATATTTTGGAAAGGTAGGTATCAACTCTTCTTTGAATGTTTAATAGAATTCACTAGTGAAGCCATCTGATCCTGGAGTTTTACTTTTGGTGAGGTTTTGATAGTTCTTCCCATTTCCTCACTGTTGATTGGTCTATTTAGATTTTCCAGTTCTTCATCATTCAGTCTAGGAAGGTTATGTATTTCTAGGAACTTATCCATTTCTTTTAGGTTATTGAATTTGGTGGCATATTTAGTATGATCCTTTTTATTTCTCTATTGTCTGTGTTAACTTCTCTTTCATTTCTGATCTTGTTTGAGTCTTTCCTCTTTTTTTTTCTTAGTGAATCTAGCCAGGTGTTTGTCAATTTTATAAATCTTTTCAAAGAACCAAATATTTGTTGTATTAATTTGTGTATAGTACTTTTAAAAGAAGACCCTAGTAGTTTACTGATTTTTAGAGAGAAAATAAGGGAGAGGGAGAAACATCGATGTGAGAGTGTAACATCGAACTGCTGCCTCCTGCATGCCCCATACTGGGATCAAGCCCTCAATGAGGGCATGTGCCCTGACCCAGAATTGAACCAGTAACCTTTCGGTGCAGGAGATGACACCCAACAGAACCACACTGTCCAGGGCTATAGTCTTATTGTCCATTTCATTCAATTCTGCTCTAATTTTATTATTTCCTTTCTTCTACTGTCATTGGGTTGCTTTTGTTCTTTTTCTAGCTCTTTAAGATGTAATGTTAGGTTGTTTAGTTGGGATTTCTCTTGTTTCTTGAGATAGGACTGTAATGATATAAACTTCCATCTTACTACAGCTATCACTGCATCCCAGAACTTCTGATATGTTGTATGTTCATTCTCATTTGTCTCTATATAGCTTTTTATAAAATATATTTTTATTGATTTCAGAGAGGAAAGGAGAGGGAGAGAGAGATAGAAACATCAATGATGAGAGAATCATTGATAGGCTGCCTCCTGCATGCCCCCTACTGGAGATCAAACCCAGACCTAGGCTTGTGCCCTGACCTGGTTCATAGGTTGACACTCAAGCACTGAGCAACACTGGCCAGGCTGACTCTATATGTCTTTTTTAAATATTGTTTAAGGTATTACAAATAGTAGTACATATATCTACTGTTTTCTTCTATTGACCTCCCCTCAGCCTCCCCTACCGCCCGGCACTTGCCCTCACCCCCTGCTCCAGTGTCTTGCATCCATTGGTTGTGCTTATATGCATGCATACAAGTTCTTGGGTTGACATACAAGTCCTTCCGTTGATCTCTTACCTCCCCCCTCAACACTTCCCTGCCTTCCCGCTGTAGTTTGACAGTCTGTTCAATGCTTCTTTGTCTCTGTATCTATTTTTGTTCAAAAGTTTATAATGTTCTTTATATTCCAGAAATGAGTGAGATCATGTGGTATTTATCTTTCACTGACTGGCTTATTTCACTTAGCATAATGCTCTTCAGTTCCAACCACACTGTTGCAAATGGGAAGAATTCCTTCTTTTTTTCAGCAGCGTAGTATTCCATTGTGTAGATGTACCACTGTGTTTTAATCTACTCAGCTGCTGATGGGCTCTTAGGCTGTTTCCAAATCTTAGCTATGGTAAATTGTGTTGCTATGAACATAGGGGTGCATATATCCTTTCTGATTGGTGTTTCTGGTTTCTTGGGATATATTCCTAGAAGTGGGATCACTGGGTCAAATGGGAACTCCATTTTTAGTTTTTTGAGGAAAATCCAAACTGTTCTCCACAGTGGCTGCACCAGTCTGTATTCCCACCAGCAGTGCATGAGGGTTCCTTTTTCTCTGCATCCTTGCCAGCACTTGTCATTTGTTGATTTGTTGATGATAGTCATTCTGACAGGTGTGAGATGGTATGTCATTGTCGTTTTGATTTGCATCTCTTGGATAATTCTATATGTCTTTTTATCTCACCTTTTATTTTTCATTTGACCCAGCAATTTTTAGTAGTATGGTGTTTAATCTCCATATATTTGCGGGTTTCTTTTAGCAGTTGATTTCTAATATGAAAGGGAATTTTTTTCTCCAGGGCACATGGACCATTCTCAAGGATAGGCCATGTGTTGGGTCACAAAACTAGCCTCAAAAAATTTAAGAAGATTGAAATCATACATATTCTCTGACCACAATACTTTGAAACTAGAAGTCATCTATACAATTTTGATTTGGGCTCTTTTTATATCTTTTATGCCTTTTCATGTTTTTGGACACAGCCATACAGTTATAATAGTTGTTTTCATTTCCTTTTTCTGCCAAGATTAACATCCCTGTCAGATTCAGGTCAATTTGAATTGATTTCTCCCTCATTATAGGTGATATTGACCTGATTCTTTACATGCCTGTAACAGTTTTTGGGATACCAGACATTGTGACTTTTACTTGTTCAATACTGGATATGTTTGTATTTGTCAAAATACTTTTGACATTTTTACTAGAATACAGTTTAGTTACCCGGAAACAATTTGATTCTTTGTATTTGTTATGTAGCACTACAACTGTGCTTAGTGCAGTGTTAATTAAATTATTCCCCCCAACTGAGGCAAGAACTTTCTTTTTTTTTTTTTTCCAAATTTTATTTTTTATTACAAAGGGTATTACATATGTGTCCATTTTTTTCCCCGCCCTAGACAGTCCCCTAGCCTCCCCTATTCCCCAGTGTCTTATGTCCATTGGTTAGGCTTATATGCATGCATACAAGTCCTTTGGTTGATCTCTTACCCCCCTACCTA
>NW_006295185.1:1603913-1609425 GCF_000327345.1 Myotis davidii | reverse complement strand
AGTGCCCTAGGAGCTGTATCAGTGAAGAAATTGCTTTGACATATGTCTGAGATTTTGTCGCCTTTGGATTCTTCTAGAATTTTTATGGTTTCCTGTCGTACATTTAAGTCCTTTATCCATTTTGAGTTTATTTTTGTATATGGTGTAAGTTGGTGGTCTAGTTTCATTTTCTTGCATATATCTGTCCAATTTTCCCAGCACCATTTATTGAAGAGACTATCTTGGCTCCATTGCATGTTCTTGAGGCAAGAACTTTCTGAATACTCTATCCAAATGCTCCTGAATTTCTTTATATTTTCAAGTCTAGCAGGTAAGAATAGATTCTATTCTTGGCCTTGTATGAGTGTTGGGTGCTATTCCCTCTAATCCTTTTGCATAACATTTTTTCTAGTCTTGGTTAGTTTCACACACCACACATATGTATCCTTGCAGATCTCCTAAGTTTTCTTTCCATGAAATCCTCTCCCTAGTACTCTGCTAGCAAACTTTAGCCACTTAATTCTTCCTAATACTCCTTTCCCTCTTCTCAACTCAGGGAGTCCATCAGGCTCTACCAATGAGGCCTGGAAATTCTTTCAAGGCAGTAAGTTGGGATGATTGTGGTAAATACATTTTTTGTTGTCCACCTTTAAGAGTCACTACCCCATGTAACCTGATATTCATTGTGGTGATAACCATTGTTTCATTTATTTGTAATTTGTGGTTGTTCAGGCATGAGACTAAATTCCTCTCTGTTATTGTACACTGACCAGAAGTGGGATTTCCTTTTTTTAATCTTTAAACATTGTAAGCATAGTTTACTTTTTGGTTTGTGTCTAATAATTCCATTAACTAAAATTTTGTGTGGCTCTTTCTCATCTGTTTTTCTGCTTGTCCTTGCTTATGATGCCTTAGTTATTTATATGTCTTGTTATTTTGGCCATCATACTTTAACAATTATCAGTAGCAATAGCTTTAGGCCAGGATGGAGTAACATTCCTCTAGAGAAGGTCTCCATTTGCCTTTGTCAAATGGAATATTTGGGAGATTATTGAGGGCACTTTCAGTTGAGGACAACTCTACATTTTAAGGCTTGGGTTTCCTACGTATCATGCAAGTACAGCCTAAGATCACATTCTGAGTGAGGGCCGAGCCACTTCCTACAACCTGGAAATGGAGCCTTTTTGGATGCCAGCTTATTTAAGGAAGGTTCTTATGTTAGATTCCCTATGTTGTATATATCTTGACCTTCGGTTTGTGCTTCTCTTGTACTATGAGGTTATCAAAACTATTTCCTGATTTGGAAAATATTCACATGACTAAAGTGGCCTCCGATACTCATTTACTATCTCTCTAGGTCTTTCATTCCCCTTTTTTTTCTTGCCAAGTAACACCTTACTTCCTTTTTAGTTTTTCAATTGTTTAAAAAGGTATTATTTAAATTTTATCCAAGTTTTTAGAAGTTGTTTTCAACAGGAGGGTTGGTATGAATGACCTGGCCTATCATAACAAAAACCTGGAAGTTTGACATGGATTTCTGGAAGGTGAACTCAGATATTGGGAGAGGTAAATGTAACAGTTCAACCTGATCGTACACTATCTGGTCAATCTTATTTTTGCAAGCACCTTCCTGGTGCAAGGACTTTTTTCTACTCATAGAAATAATTCTTGAGACACATTCATTAGAAGCACTTAGTTCTATTTTTAAATTTATACCTAATTTAAAAACAGAAGAGTTATTGTATGGACACATCTGGTTGATCATACAATACAGTTGAAAACTTTTAGTTTAGTGAGCTCGCCAAAGGGCCTGCAGGCTGGATTTTGGAGGAAGGTGCCTAATTCTCTGCTGAAGCTCTGCCCATATGGGACTGCCTTCACTTCCAGCTCTCCTATAGCTGTGGTTCAACTAGGACCATGAACAACTCAACATAGCATAAAGAGTATTTAAGACAATCCTGAATTTTTGGGTAGAAAAGTAGTTGAACGAGGGCTTCTGGGAGCTATGTAAGTTCTCAAACAGAACTGTGTACTTGAGTGGGTAGTGCACTGTGCCTTCTGAGTAGAAGCTTAACTAGAGTCTCAAGAGCAGCATTTTAAGAATGGGCCCTAAAACTCTGCTCCCAGAGTCAAATATTTACGCCACATTTTAAATCTGTAAAAATGGGAATTTTTTAAATCTATAAGTTGAGGAAGCGTCTACTTTCTCTCATACATTCCCAGAGAACACTGGGACACTAGTGATACACTTTCAGGACTGTCTCAACTCAGAGCATAACAGCAGTGACACCAACACCTGGGCTTTCTTGAAAACTAAGGCCAAAAAGCAGTTAGCAACTAACTGCCACACATACATGATAAAGCCAGACACAAAGTCCTTAGTAAAAACCTAAGAGCTCTAAATGGGAAAGGCAAAAAATAAAAAGATAATTACTGAGACCATATTATGAGTTTCCAAGACAGCAAATTAGAATAGCTAACATATATTGAGTACCAAATATGTGCCAAGTATTGTCATCAATGTTTTAGAAATATTGATTTATTTCCTTCCCATAATAATAACCTTATGAGGGAGGTACTATTACAATCCTCATGGTAGGCACAAAGAGGTTAAGTCACTAGCTCAAAGTCACACAGCTACTAAGATGTGACCCATGCATACTTAGACAAATCTATAGTACTCCTAGTTGTTGGTTGAGTTGTGCAGAGGTCAAAGGAGAACCTGCCCCCCACCTCTGCCCTGTCCCCTACTATGTGAAGAAGGGAGGTAGTTAGTAGGTACAAGGAGCATAGGGGCAGCCAAAGACAGCTACCTTCGCAAAAACTATCCTATTCAATTTTATTGTGGTCAGGAAGGGGAATCACAAAGAGAGAATGGCCCAGGGTTGAACAGGGTGTTATTTTCAGCCTTCATTCACTCAAAAATGTATGTGAGAGGTGAGGAAAATATATGCGTTTCTTCTGAGCTCTAATTTCAGATGAGGACCAACTTGACCTGTGAAAAGGTTTACTCTCAGCCCTATTGAGAAGACAAGTCATCCTGCCAAGTCTTTGTCGGCATCTAGCGGTCGGTGGGGCATATGACACCCAATGCAGAATGTGTAACTAACTGCAGGTTGGGAGGAGAGAATAGAGCAGGGTTTGTTCGTTCGTTTGTTTGTTTGTTTTTATTGTATTTATCAGGGTGACATTGGTTAATAATATTTTATAGATTTCAAGTGTATAATTCTATAATGCATCATCTATATATTACATTGTGTCCACTACCCAAACTCAAGTCTTCTTCCATCATTATGTATCCACCCTTTATCCTTCTCTTCCTCCCTCAAAAGCCCTATCCCTTGGTAATAACCATACTGTTGTCTGTGTCTATGAGGGTCTTTACTTTTTTGTTTAATCCCTTCTAAGCCCACCAATCCTCCTCCCCTCTGACAGCTGTCAGGATGTTCTCTGCATCTATGAGTCTAGAGCAGGGTTCTTAACTTGGGGGATCAGGAGAAGGGCATGAGGTTCTGTGAAAATTAAACCCCTTGAATTGAATGTAAAAGCAATTCTGGTGCATTTTCTCATACATGTCGTCAGGTCCCCAGTGGGTTTTGTGACACACAGAATTTAAGAACCACAGCTGAAAGATCAGGAAGCTTATTCCAGAGAAAGGCCGGCTCCAGACTGGGGGATTCTCCCACTGTGTCATAACCCTGTGGGCAAAGAGACAATAGGCAGGGCCCCAGCACTGTGTTCTCTGCTCACAAATGCAGATAGACATTGGGTAGAACTGCACCAACGGGGACTTCCTGATGGCCTTTAGGCCCCTTCTGGTTTCAGAGGTCAGGGACCTCCCTGACAGAGATCTCTTGCAGCCTTTCACCTTTTCTGGGCCATCTGGGCCTGGCCTGACCACCCTCAGAACCTTTCTTTCACTCAGCATCCCAAGCTCCTCTCAGGACTGACGGGTTCCTCATGCTCTGAAGCCACAGAACCCTGCTTCCTTCCCTCTACAAACCTACCACCTCCTACTCTGCCCTTTGGGTTCTGTCCTTAAAAGCATGGCTACAAAGGGGGCCATTGCCACCCCAGCTCCTTCCTTCCTGGGCCGATATGGCCCGCACACTGACCATCCTGATTCAAGGGCTTCACTGTGGAGTGGGCAGGGAAACATCCAGAGCACATACACAGCAGGGTTAGTGCACACAGGAGTCAAAAAGAGCAAGAAACTTCCAGAGGTCTCGAAGTTACCATTGCTGGTCAGCAGGTTCTTTCTCCCTTTGACTAAAGTGATGACACCTGGAGGACCACTTGGGCTCCTGTCCTCTACTTTATTCTTTGAAGGTTGTCTTCCCTTGCCATTAGTTTGCTGCCTTAAGGGGTAATCTCTGACCCCAAAGCCACCCCTCATTCTAAAGAGGGAAGGATTCTACTGATGTGTTGAAACTTTTATCTAACTCCAAATCCTTTTAATCTTTTTATTATTTCCTGCTTCAACTAAACCTGACTTATTTATTCCTGAAAACACATGCTATCTGCAGTGTGAGCCAGCTTTGTATGGGGTTGTTCAGGAGACCTGGGCCCTTTCCTCAACTTCTTAGAAAATTGTTTTCAGATGTAATTAACTGCCACTTATCTGGACAGTTCGAGTTCTTCCTTTTTAGAGTTATTAGAATGGGCAAGACCAACTCCAGCCGCCCCAAATTCATGTTTGTCTGGGCACTGGTTTTGAGTCTTAGACCAATCCAGTAATGGTGGGTGAGTTAGAGTATCAAGTTTGAAGTAAAAGACTTTAGGAGCTTGTTTGAATGGGCAAGATATATTTCACAATGCACCTGGAACCATTGTAACCAGGTAGGTAAGTATGAACCATAATCAGTGGGAAAGGGCAAAGATCAGATCTCGAAAAGCCACTTGAAATATGAGGCTTGACTTTATCTCAGTAGAATGAGGAGAGGCTGTAAACAGACAGAATGGAATGTTCATTCATGTCAGAAGTCAGAAAGAGTACAGAGGAAACAGGGAGTAAGAGACTTGTTGGAATCAATGAGGAAACTGTAAACTTTGCAAGGGAGTCAGAGGTCTGTTTTCATATGGTACCAACTACTGGGTGTTGAGAAATGTTGATGTTAACTTCACTAAAAGTAAGACTCAGAAAAAATTCCTATGATTCTATTTGGTTAATGCTTAAAAAGTATTTCTCCTATAGTGCTTTTTAAAATGCCATAGCATCCTGTAGAGAACAAAATTACAAAACAGATTTGTGGAAATTGTAAGGCATTATTTTTGTGCACAGAATGACTCTACTTTCAGGAAAAATAAGGCATGATTTTTCTTAGTTAAGAAAATGCATTCTTGAGGGAAGAAGATGGCGGCGATATAGGCAGACGCATCCCAGGTCGTGTCCCGGAGCAAATGGAGTGAGCAGCTGAAACTAATCACACCCACCCCCAACTGGCGAAAGTGCTCAGCTGGTGAGACGGTTTGCAGCCGGGAAGAGCAGAACTCCCCTGGAAAGATCCAAGCAACAGCAACTTCGAGCACCATA
>NW_006295185.1:1598032-1601630 GCF_000327345.1 Myotis davidii | reverse complement strand
ATTATGTCACTTTCTCTGTATCTGTCAGGCTTCTTTCATCTCACTTTACCCTAAGTTTGGGGGTAACCGACGACTTGTGGGCATTTAGCTGCAAAATGCAATTATTTAGCAAATAGGATTTACTTAGCCTGGAATCTAATCAGCCTAGGGCAGGACCCTGCTCAATGTCAGGCTCCCACCCAGGCCTTTCCACCCAGGTGGTGTCCTGTGGCAGTGGGAACCTCCTTCTTCCCACCTGAGCTGCTTTTTTGGCTCCTTCCCTCCCTGGAGGTTGCCCACTGGTGCTACTGTCTGCCTGGAAGGAGGGAAGCTGCAGCTGGTTTCCCAGCTGAGAGTGGTAGCAGGAAAATTCGCTGCCTCCACTGGAAATCGTGGATGGGCCAGCACGGGCACCAGATGTTGGCGCCACAGCTAGTAGGTCCTCCATGTTTCATAATTTAGCTAATCGAGTCGAAAAGTTTCTGTAAGGGCCAGACCATGACCTCTACGAGGGCTAGAAGCCAGGTAGGGAGCCAGACCCAAAGTGGGGAGCCAATGGGCTAGTGGCCCAGTGCATGAATTCGTGCACTGGTGGGGTCCCTTAGCGTGGCCTGCGGGGATTGTGCATGTCCAACACCATCTGCTGCTCCCACTCATCCCGGCCCTGCTGCGCCTGCTGTGGGCTCACACCCAGTCAGTCCTGATCGGGAGAGGCTTGCGCCTCCGCAGTGACACTCACCAGCCATGAGCCCTGCGCCTGGCGCCCCTCCCAAGAGGGGTGGGGAGCTGGAAAGCAATCAGCCTTCTGGGCGGGCATTGGGATGCCCGTGCCAGCCCAGGATCCGGACCTGTCCCGCTGACCTTTGCACTGGTTGTCGGGAGCCACCTGGCGGCCGCTTTCATATCATTTCTTATGGAGCATCTAGGGAGGGGAAGCAGCCATGGTTCCCAGAGGCCAGCGGTGCTGTAAGGATTCTGCCGGTGGCACTGGTCCATCGGTGCCTGACCTGTTCAGAGATTGGACCTGCAGGACTACTGAAGGAGTGAGTGGCTGCCACCGGGCTGGTGGACCACCAGGATGGTGCACATCATAGCTACTGGCTGGTCGTCCAGTTGCTTAGGCTTTCATATATATATATCAATATTTCATATATATCAATTAGACCTGCTACAAACAGAAAAGGTTTGCAGCACTTTTGTATTTTTGCAATAGGAAACTCTGGATGTTAGTGGTAGGTCATGAGAGGGGTGATGGTCTCCTCCTCTGTCCTCTTATACTTACTAGGTCCTTATTCAGGGCTTCCCAGCCATTTCATGATTGTTTTTATTTTTATTTTTATTTTTTTATTTTTTTTTTCAAATTTTATTTTTTATTACAAAGGGTATTACATATGTGTCCATTTTTTTCCCCGCCAAGAAAATGCATTCTTTGATTAAATTCCAGTCATAAGTTTTGGCTTCAATCAAGGCCTCAGTAGCTATAAACTCAGTGGTTCTCAACCAGGGGGTAGAGCAGAATGGTACAGGGGACAAATCAGAAAACAATTGTGAAACTTAAATATACTCATGCCCAGGCCACTTGCACCTATCACCCATGGACAGCTGGGAATGAGAAAAGCTGAGAGGCAGTTACTCTTAAAAAGACAAAAACAAAAAACCCTTCCAGATGATTTGCCACATACCCCAAACACATTTATCCATTGGAGAAATGCTGAACTATGATGAGAAGCTAGAAGTTCAATAAAATAAATCATTCTATCTTTAAAGAAATAGAAGCATAAAGACAAAGTGTCTAACATTTAATTGTATTACTTTAAAATATAATAGCAAAAGTATATACGTTATAAAAATGTATGAAGGAAAGGTCATTTCTCCATTCATTTGATGAACATGGTGATATACTAGTATAAACAGAAATGAATAGTTACTGCTTATTTTTTTAAAAGTGCTATCATTTACTCTTGTTTTTCTCATTAGATGATGAAGAGAAATCCAAGTCAATCATATTGTTCTTAATTGTTACATGATAATTGATATCAGGAATGCACCATGTTTTATTCAATTATTTTTTTCCCTTCTAGGAGAACCTCCAGTTAGGTTTCCTCTTTTTGACAGTACAAATAAAGCTGAAATAAACATTTTGTAAATTTATCTTTGTGCATCAGTGTTTTTATTCCCAATGGAGTCATTCCCCAAAGAGAGTGTGCTGAGTAAAATAATATGTGTATTTTTATTGTTACTAGACATTACTATAACTATTTCATTAAAAATCTTTAAGTAATTTACATCCTCCCCCCCACACACACACATGTGTGTGTGTGTGTGTGTGTGTGTGTGTGTGTGTGTGTGTGTAATTTTTTCCCTCCCCATTTTCACCAGCAGGGGATTTTGTTTCCTTTCATTGTTGTTGCTTCATTTAGCATCTCCCTCAGCGATAATGAAGTTAAGAATCTTTTCACATGTTTATTGGACATCTGTATTTTCTCTTCTGGGAATTGCCTGTTCATTATGCATTGTTCTATTCATTCCTTTGCTTTACTCTGATCACAATATATTAAACTTCCTCTTACATATATGCTATATATTTCAGTGTATTATTTCTCTTTGGATTTTGTCATCAGTGATTTCTGATGTACAAAATTTGTTAATTTAATGGAGTTGAATGTATTAATTTTTAAGACTTGTGTGCTCTGGGTCATCAGTCTTATAAATTTACTAGAGGACCAATGCATGAAATTTGTTCAAGAGTAGGCCTTCACAGCCCCGGCTGACTTAGCCCTCGCAGCCCCTGCTTCATCTAGAAGGTCATCCAGATGGTCATTCTGCTCTTTGGCCTTTGGTCTATTTGCATATTATACTTTTGTTATTATAGGTCTTCTATTCAATGATTATGTAATAGCACCTCCAATGTTCTTCTAATATTGTATTGTTTTATTTAAGGCATGAATCTATCTGTACATTATATTTGTACAAAGTATGAGGAAAGAGGCTGGCTTAGGTTTGTATCATGAATATACAATTATTCCAGCATCATTTATAGATAAACCACCCTTTGCTGACAGAATCAAAACACCTCTTTTGTTATTTATTAATCTATATGTATTTGGACCCATATCAGATATTTCTGTTAGTCCCCACTAATCTACTTAGCTATTTTTAAAATTTCATTCTATGGGTCAACAAGATCTGGAGTAGTGTATAAAGTGCCACACTCACTTTCAGAGAGTAGCTTATTCCCTGGAAGAATGTTAGTCACTGTTGTCCCTTTTACTTCAGATAAGACAACTTGATAATTCTAATTACTGTTTACATCTTAGATGTTAGCAAGAATTTCATTCAAGAAAATAATGCATAATACAGGAAACACAATATAAATACTTAGAGTAAACAATACAAAGTGAGTGTTCAAGCAATTTTAACACCTTATTGTGCTAGCAATGAAGCATCTATCTTATATAAAAACTTCTGTCTGAAATTTTAACCCTGCTATTTGGCTTCTGTAAATGTTTGCTTGAAAATAAGACTACTCCCATTTCAGAGAGGCCATGAAACCTTCCCCAGATGAAGTTATCAGTGTTGGCACCAGGCCAAGTCTTTGGTTGAGGTCTCAAAGTCCCAC
>NW_006295185.1:1595290-1597691 GCF_000327345.1 Myotis davidii | reverse complement strand
TAGAGACATTTTTCTCTGGGCCCGCACATAATAATAATAATAATAATAATAATAATAATAAATGTAACTTCATCTCTCTAAGAGTTGCTTGGTTCTTCTCCTGTTTTCTGTAACATTATTGGTTCTCTGAAACAACCAGGAACACCAACCCATGCTTGGTCTTTTGGCCTCCAGTGATTGGACGAGGTTTGGGGCCCAGGGGCGTTGCTCTGTTGATTTAGCAGAATTGAACTGGGGGACTCCGGGCGCTCCAGAACTCAGCCTAGGACCGGTCGGCATCTGGAGAGAGTAGACGGATACTTCTGGACCTGTCGACAGAATCGGTAAGGTAGGGGCCCCTATCAGTCAGGATCACTCCGAGTGAGTGGAAGGGGGGGCGTGATCACCTCCCCCAAAGTCAAGGACTTCCTCGGGCAAATTAATCAGGAATCAGGTGGACTGTTTAAACTCTGGGTAAATATCTGGTAGAAGTCAAAACTCAGACTGTCTGGTATATAAATGTGAGACTCTGGAGGTGAGTGGATTTAGATTTGATTAAGGAATTATGAGTTCACTCTGCTGTTTGTTTGTGTGGGACTAGCCAATTTGCTACCAAGAAGGGGGACTGGATGCAGTCTTAACTCCTCTGGTAGGTTCTCACCAAGACGTTGGTTGAGAATTCTGTTCTGGGGCATGGGTGCTGGGAGTGCCCCGATGCCCATCTGGGGAATTGGGCATTGTTTCATTTATCTGCTCAGCTCCAGTCTGGGCTAGTCTACTGAGAGAGTGTGAGTATGGATGTTTGTCTGTCTTGGCATAATTATCTGCTCATTAACTGGTCTGTGTGAAGAGAAAGCTACTTTGATTTATTCTGCATTTCTGTTGATTCATCTGGCTAAAATGTTTGATTTATTAAAGACTGAACCTGTGATGGTCGGCAAAAGTCTTAAGCAGTGCTGCTGAGTTATTTTTCTCAGAGACGTTTGCTCTCTATCACGGAGGGAATGAGCCCACTTAGCTAATAAAAATTTCTCTCTATCAGTTGCTCTTCCCTGAGTTGTGAACTTGCTGTATTAAACTGAAATTTTGAAGTTCTGGAGTAGATTTAAGGGCTAAAACAAAGGCTGGCTAGGTTTCAAGATTGCTTGGTTCTGAAATTGCTTGTAAGAAAAGCAAGAGAGAAGTCAAGTTAACTATTTGCTTAGCAAATTAACAAAGTAGTAAATTTCAAAGAACAAAAAACTTGTTATTTATGGCTTTTCTTACCTCTTTTGGTGGATGGAGACTTCCAGAGGCAGGGCTTACACCTCCGCAGGGCGGAGAGATTTACAGGCCCTCTCCCTGCCTGTGACATCATAGTCCAACATGAGTGACCTGAAGCAGAACTAAGGCTGAAGTTATTATTAACTGTCTATAGACCCTGTTAACCCCGGTTGTGTGTCTTGTGGGGTCTGTTGTTTTCATGGTTGTGTGTTTTGTTTGACTTGCCGTTTTCAGTTATTTACTAGAATCCTCATAGAGGACATATCCTGGTCTTTCCCTTCTTCCCTCATCCTGATTCTGACAGCATCTATAACTGGATTAAAGATCTTTTCTTTCAGGAGGCCCTCCAGGCTTTCAGTCCACAATAAATCTCCCTACAAACTCTTATCCTCATCCACTATCTTTTCAGGCCAACAAAGAGTCATTTTTCTCCACAGGTTGGACCCCAGCCTCTGGGAGGGAGGACTACTACAGTAGTCTGTGGTTTTCTCCAAAACTCCCACTGTTTCTATTTCTCCCCTCTGTAGGAATTGTCTTCATCTGGCTCACAATAGGAAAGGGAGACAAGCAATGGGCCCTGGGCTGGGGGACAGGGAGTGGTGTCAGCAGTTAATTATGAAGCAGGGAGAGATAGGTTTTTGTTGATTTTTACTGGCTCCAGACCTCTCTGCTGGCATAGGGGTCTGGCCCATAGCCTACCAAGTGCCTTATCAGAACTTCACTAGATTCAAGGTTGCAAGTTTTCTGAAAGCACAATTAATCTTTCTCTGCCCTGGTTTATTCTTTTTAATCTTTCCAATACTAAATTAGACCGATATAATATACTTGAAATTCATAAATATTAATCTAAAAATGCTGACTGTTCACTTTTGGTAATCATTAAAGGATTGAGATTTCTAAGAATAAAGAATTCTAATACAAAACAAAACAAAACAAAACAACAAAAAAACTAAACTCCTGGGAGCCAAGCAGAGGAGAAAGGGAGCTGAAGTCTTCAGCCACCCTGGTGATTTAGAACTGGTTGTTAGGCAGACTCAGCCCCCAAGAGCCAGGTGAAATGGGGTGGGGGTGGTGAATGCCCCAGCTGCCTGCAGCGGCTCTGGAAGAAGCAACAGCAGCCAGAAAAGCAGGGGACAGCAGACATTTACCTGACACTAGA
>NW_006295185.1:1592907-1595237 GCF_000327345.1 Myotis davidii | reverse complement strand
CTCCCCAGTGAGTTATAAGTATTTTACAACACACAATGAAAGACTTAAGCATTTGGTTTGCTGGTTAAAGGAAGACAAACAGTGAGCCCCAGGATCTGTAAAAGCAGCCAGATAGAGCTAGTGAAAGCTCCCTGTTTGCAAATGTGCCAAAAGGGTTCAAAAATACAACTGCAGCTGCCAGTATTTGTTGCTGCTGGAAGAGGAGGGGTTGATATCCCCTTCCAGTGCACTCCCTTGGGAGAGGCCTGGTTGCTGCTCTGCCACAAAGGGGACTAGTTGAAAGACAAGGGGCCTAATACCCAAGCCACTGCCACAGGAGTGCTTTGCAATATGCAAAGCTGTTTCTAATTGCAACTCTGGCTGTTTTGGACTGGCAGCCTAAAGTCAAAGGGCAACAAGAGACAAGGATATCAGGGCCCTGTAAACAGGGTTAACAAAAAGGGCAAAGGAAAAACACTCTCTAGGACCTGTAGGCAGACTCAGCCCCCAAGAGCCAGGTGAAATGGGGTGGGGGTGGTGAATGCCCCAGCTGCCTGCAGCGGCTCTGGAAGAAGCAACAGCAGCCAGAAAAGCAGGAGCCTTCAGGACTTTGAGATTCTCCAAGACAGGAGGAGTCTGACTGAGGAACTGGCCGAGACCCTGTTGGGTTAGAAGAACAGAAGGCTGCATATTGAACTTATAAACTGCAGTTTGCTAGGCAGAGGTCCAAGCCCAGTTGTATAGGGGTTAAGCTGCCTGTGTACAGCAAAGCAACTTTCTCCCGTGCCAGAATACATTTTAGGAAAATTAGACAGACTGTGTTTATGGCTAGAAAAAAAGGAACTTGTTACCAGACACAGCCTTGACAGTGGCCTGCAGAAAACTATATAATAGACTTAGATAATGCTGCATCTTCATAGACATGACTCCAGAGAGACAAGGACAGTTTTGCTTTGTGTGAGAAGCTCAAAACTAGAAGGTCACCTCCCTAAGATGTTTGTATAGTCCTACCATGTGTCATGTTTAGTAGCAGAAGATTTAGCTGTCAGAAGTGGCCGCAGTGCCAATGTTATACTTCATTATGTAAATATAGTAATCTTTAATTCTCTTACAGATTTAAATGCAGTTGTCAAAAGGGCAGGTGCCCAAATGGGCAAAGAATACCCGTCAGGTTTTGGTCTCTATTGAGAGACAGTTGGCAGCCTGTGTGACCATGCCCATGTCAGGGGTGGCACAAACCTCAACTTTAGGAAAGTGAGGGAGGCCTGTTTAGAACAGAGGCAAGTAGTAAAGTGGTGAATACTAGACCTCTGTTACAGGAATTACAGACCCTTTGAGGTCCTGTGACATGTGAGACCCTGTAAAGAAATAAAGCTCCCTTAGTCCATTCCGAGAGGATGAGTCACCCCTCCCAGAAACCATATGTAGTTTAAAGACAAATCAAGTAAGGGGAGCCCTACTACAGGGACAGCAGTGACTATCTATTTGAATATAGACACATTTTGAATTTCTTCTTGCCATTTGAAGACAGTTATATTACTCTGCAGAATCCATAAAAAGGACTGACAAGGAAAATCAGAAGATCTTAAAACAGGTCAGTATATTTTTCTCCTTATGTAATTCCTCCGAAATTTGGCAATGCTTAATAAATCATGGCAATACATTTCTTTGCATAAATTCAATAAGACCGGTTTCCAATAGTGGTTTTATTGACCAGAAACTTTGACTGGAGTATCATGTTTTGGAGTATCAAAGAGCGCTGTCTGAACTCTGAAGACTGGAAGTCAATAAGAGGGCCATGGAGAAAGCCTGGTATCCTACTTGGGAGCCCTAAAATGGCTGGTTCTGGAGTATCAGGCCCATGCCCTACCATCACTGATGGTTGGTCAAGGTAGAAGGGAGCAATAAAGGCATCTCTGCGGAACCCCCATGTACTCTGGGCCGTGACGAGTAGGAGGGCTACTGAGATGGGCCTTAAAGCCTAGAACATGGCCCTGGGTAGAGCCATTGCAGGTGAGGGATTCACCTAACTCAGCAGATACTGCAGGCAGGCCTAATGGCAGCTGGATGGCTTGGCTTCCTGGCCCTACGGGGCACACTAAAATCCAATCATGAAATTCCAGCAAAAGGTAGTCAGTTACCATTCTTGTTGTGTTTATGCAAACAATCAGGGCAAATTGAATACAATAGAAAACTTGATCTTGATTTTGCTCATTTGATAAACATAGAGGTAATTTTGAGGAGAAAAATTCTATTTCTATAGAGATTATTAAAACTGAAATGTTTTCTTTCTCTTCCACTGGATCATTTGTTACAGTTTGTCTCTGCCAGGTCACTAGCTCACCTCCTTA
>NW_006295185.1:1591013-1592811 GCF_000327345.1 Myotis davidii | reverse complement strand
GAAGTAATTACAGAAGAAATTCAACATCAATTTTCCCTAAAAGAATTCAGAGCCAGAACTAAGTATTTCCACCTCTAGGTATGTAAGACAAGGGGCATAGCCAAAGAGGTACTCAACCAAAGTCTCAGCCCCTAGAAAAGGCCAGTAGCCTATTTGTCCAAAAGACTTGACCCCTCTACATTTGGGTAACCTACTTGCCTCCAGGCGGTAACAGCCACAGCTATGTCTATCAAACAAGCAAATAAGTTAACCCTAGGGCAGGAACTGATCTTAACTGCCCCACATGCTGTCAAGGCTTTACTCTGGAACACACTGGAGCACTGGATGTCAAATGCTTGAGTCACGCAGTTTCAGGCTCTCCAGTGGGCAAAAGAAAAATCAGTAACAATTTATACTGATAACAGGTATGCATTTGAAATGGCTCACGTACATAGTGCTATTTACAAGGTAAAGGGACTCCACAGAAGCAAAAAGGAACTGGGCCACAGACAAAGTGGCCCGGGAGGCTGCCCTAAAACCAGTGGGCCCTCTACAGATTCTAGTGACTCTTCCAGACCCTAACCTACCCAATCTAGAAAAGCTGAAATCCATAACCAATCTTTACTCGAGTTCTTACAGGCTTTACAATCCACCCAGAAAGCAGCCCAGAAGCACATCCAAAACCCTCTGCCTGTACCAACTTCTGATCTGGTATGTCCCTTCCAGCCTGGTGACTCTGTTTAGATAAAGAAATTTGCCACCCAAAGACTGATTCCTACCTGGAAAGGACCACCCCCACAGCAGTTAAGGTTGATGGGATCCTGATGTGTCTTCATCACACCCGACTTAAGACAGCCTAGGCAAAATAGAGAGTCCAGGACTCTTTGGATCCTCTAGAGATTATTCCTGGCCCTGGTTCCAGGCCCTTATCTTATAAACAGGACCACTGACTTTATTCGGCATAGAATTAATTCTTATATTAAGCTTATAGTCCTCAGGGGTCAATATTACACACTCCCCAACAATGACCCAAAAGAGTCAATGATTTGACTCATGTACATAAAACCAGTGGGGAATGAAGGATCCATCTTATATAAAAACTTCTGTCTGAAATTTTAACCCTTCTATTTGGCTTCTGTAAATGCTTGATTGAAAATAAGACTACTCCCATTTCAGAGAGGCCATTAAACCTTCCCCAGATGAAGTTATCAGTTCTGGCACCAGGCCAAGCCTGGTCTCAAAGCCCCAGCACATAAGGGCTCTTTTAAGAACTTGCAAAGGGGACTGGAAAGCCCCATATTTGTGAGACAAAGAAGGTAAAATGGTATAAATACAGGAAACTTCCTGTGTGACTTCGCCCAGAATTCTAGAGACATTTTTCTCTGGGCCCGCACATAATAATAATAATAAATGTAACTCCATCTCTCTTAGCGTTGCTTGGTTCGTCTCTGGTTTTCTGTAACAGCAACATATGCCATCTCCTGAATATAATTTAAATTCACTGATCTTAATGTTTAAGAGAAACTTTGAAAAATTGTGCTAAAATATACATAATATAAAGTTTACTATCTTAAACACTCTTTAAAGTATACAGATCAGTGGTAAGTATAGTCACACTGATGTGCAACCAATCTCCAAATTTTTTTCATATCCATCAACCAACAACTCCCCATTTCTCTGTACTCCAGCCCCTGGCAAGCAACATTCTACTCACTGTTTTTATGAGTTTGACTAATATAGATGAATCATATAATTAGAATCATGCATTAGTTGTCCTATTGTAACAGAAATTTTGTTTCTTTTTTAAGGCTGAATAATA
>NW_006295185.1:1587958-1590786 GCF_000327345.1 Myotis davidii | reverse complement strand
TATATATACATCTGCCTGTGGACATTTGAGTTGCTTCTACCTTTTGTCTATTGTGAATGAACATGAGTATGCAGATATCTCTTCAAAATACTGATTTCAATTTCTTTATATCTAAGCCCAAGAAAGGGATTGCTGAATAATCTGGTAATTCAAATTTTAATTTTTTCAGGAAACACCAGAATGTTTTCCGTAATTGCTGTACCATTTTCAATTCTTGTCAACAATATATAAGGAAGAGTTCCCTTTTCTCCACATCTTAACAAACATTTGTTATCTCTTGTCTTTAAAAAATTTCTTTATTGCCAAACCAGTTTTACTCAGTGAATAGAGCATCAGCCTCTGGACTGAAGGGTCCCAGGTTCGATTCCGGTCAAGGGCATGTTCCTTGGTTGCGGGCACATCCCCAGTGGGGGGTGTGCAGGAGGCAGCTGGTCGATGTTTCTCTCTCATCGATGTTTCTAGCTCTATATCCCTCTCCCTTCCTCTCTGTAAAAAACCAATAAAATATATTTAAAAAAAATTCTTTATTGTTGAAAATATTACAGATAGCCCCATATTCCCCCCATTGACCCTTTCTAACCTACCCATCCCCCTGCCCCAGGCCTCCAGCACCATATTGCCTGTGTACATGGGTTATGTATATCTATATATAAAAGCCTAAGCAGTCTTACGACGGAATGACTGGAACGACTGGTCACTATGAAGTGCACTGACCACCAGGGGGAAGACACTCAATGCAGGACCTGTCCCCGGCCCTCAGGCCCCAATCACTGGATGAGGCCTGCTGGCCAACCTCCTGATCCCTCCCCCTGGCTGGCAAGACCCTGTTGGGTCTGGGCCCCGGGCTGGGACAGGGAACTGGGGGTGGGTGGCGGCAACCAAACTCCCATGGTTCCTGGGTTGGGGGTGCTGCAACCTCTTGCCAGCTACCTGGGGGTGAGGGTGATGGGAAAGAAGGTGCGGTGATGTCTACCAAGCTTGCGCTCACTCACCCTGCTATACACCCCTGGGACATCAGGGCTCGCATGCCAGAGAAGCCCCCGCACTCAGGTTCCAGGTACCCACGAGGAGCCTGTCTCATACCCATGAAGCCTCTTCTGGTTGAGCTGGGCAGAGGCCGGCCGGGCTCCCCATGGGTTTACACAGGAGCTGGTCTGCAAGGCCAGCCGAGAGAGAGCATGCTGCCTGCCCAGCTTCTGTGCGGTGCTGCTGGATGGCCCATAGACCCATGCTGTGCCCCAGCCCACAGCATCTGGCCACGCTCACCACATCTCCACATGCGGACTTGGATGCTGTGACTCAGGTGGAGGGGGGTGCATGGGGCCCAGTGGCCCAGGTGCTGCCCAGGGCCCAGAGGTCACCTGGAACCTGCCCTTCCTTGCCAGAGCACCAGCCAGGCCTAGGGACCACACCCATGCACAATTTTATGCACCAGGCCTCTAGTATACATATAAGTTCTTTGGTTGATCTCTTCCCACCCTCACCCCTACCCCCACCCCCACCTTCTTTTTGAGATTTGACAGTCTGTTCCATGATTATATGTCTCTGGGTCTATTTTATTCATCAGTTTCTTTTGTTCTTTAGATTCCACATAGGAGTGTGATCATGACATTCTCTGACTTCTCAGCAATATTTTGTAGTTTTTCAGTATACAATTCATGGTTCTTTTGTCAAATTGAACCCTAAGTGCTAAGTATTTTATTCTTTTTGATGCTATTGTAAATAGAATTGTATTCTTAATTCCATTTTGAGATTGTTAATTAGTAATATAGAGAAATACAATCAACTATTGTACAATAAATTTACTAAACTCACTTATTTGTTCTAGTAGTTTTTTGTTCATTCCTTGATGTTTTCTAGAACAAAGGCAGTTTTAATTTTTTCTCTCTAATCCAGGTGCATTTAATGTCTTTTATTTTTCCATATTGCATTTTCTAAAACATCCAGTAAAATATTGTAACAGAAGTGGTGGTGAAAGTGAGCATCTGTGTCTTGTTAGAAATCTTGAGGGGAAATAATACATTTCTTCAATATTAAGTTACCTTTGGGTTTCTCATATATGACCTTTATTAGATTGAAGAAGTTAATTTTATTCTAAATTTCTTGAGCCTTTTTTATCATAAACGTGTGCTGGATTTTGTGAAATACTTTTCTGCATCTACTGAAAAAAATAATGTGATTTCAATCCTTTACTCTATTAATATTGTGAAGTACATTAATTGACATTTGAATATTAAACCAAGCTTATCTTCATGGAATAAATCCCACTTGTTCATAATATATCATCCTATTTAAATGTTGTTAGATAACGCTTATAATATTTTAAGTAATGTTGAGGTATGTTCATGAGGGATACATTGGTGTGTAGTTTTTTTTCTTCTGATGCCTTTGTATTGCTTTGGTTTCAGAATAATACTGGCCTCATAGGGTGAGTTGAAAAATGTTTCTTTATCTTCCATTTTTAAAAACAGTTTGATAAATACTAGTATTATATAGTTTTAAAATTATTTAATAGAATTTAGCAGTCACACCACCTGGATATAGGCTTTTCTTGGTGGAGATTATTTCATATTACTATTTAAAGTATTTACTATTGGCACTGATTTGTTCAGATTTTTTATTTATTCTTGAATACATTTTGATGATTTTTGTCTTTCTAGGAATTTGTCCATTTCATCCAAGTTGTCTAATTTGCCAGCATACTATTGTTCATAATATCCTCCCTTATAATCCTTTTAATTTAGGAGTGATTTTTTTCAATTTTTAATTTCTTTATTGATTAAGGTATTACATATGTGACCTCATCTCCCCATCACCTACCCCCACCC
>NW_006295185.1:1553210-1587866 GCF_000327345.1 Myotis davidii | reverse complement strand
ATGGGCACTTAGGCTGTTTCCAAATCTTAGCTCCTCACTAGGAGTGATTATTATTGGTGTTTCAATTTCATTGATGATTTTGGTAATATGTACACATTCTCTTTTCTTTCTTTACTTGTTTTGTTTTGTTAATCCTCACCTTAGTATTTTTTTCCATTGATTTTTAGGGAGAGTGGAAGAGAGAAGGAAAGACAGAGAGAAACATTGATGTGATAGAAACACATCAATTGGTTGCCTCCTATGCACACCCCAAACAGAACCCGAGACAGGGAGGACCCTGCAATCAAGGTATGTGCCCTTGACAGGAATTGAACCAGACATACTTTGGTCCATAGGCCGACGCTCTATCCACTGAGCCAAACTGGCTAGGGCCATGTTCTCTTTTCTTGATTTAACTAAAATTTTGTCAATTTTGTACCTATTTTCCTTTTAGAACCAATTTTGATTTTATTGATTTTCCCTCTTGTTTTACTCTTCTCTATTTCATTAACTTCCACTATAATCTTTACTGTTTATGTTATTGTTTTTTCTTTGAACTTAGAGTTCAAACTCTTAGAAGAGTTTGCTTTTCTTTTTCTAGTTTATTAAAGGGAGAATGAGATTACTAATTTGAACTCTTTCTTCTTTTCTGATATAGGTCTTTAAACCTATAAATTTATTTCCAAGCTTCTCCTTAGTTTCAAAATAATTTTTAATTTATTTTTAAAAATGTATCAGGCTTTAAATTTTCTACTAGAGGCCCAGTGCACATATTTGTGCACTGGTGGGGTCCCTTGGCTTGGACTGTGGGGATCAGGCCAAAACTGGCTCTCCAACATCCCTGGAGGGGTCCCAGATTGCGAGAGGGCAGTTCTCAGGTGATGCACCCCAGAATCAGTCTCCACTCCCTCCTCTCTGGGTCATGGATGTTGGTGAAGCAGATTCACGGCCAACAGTGCCCCAGCAGCAACCTAACCCATGGCCAATTATGTGCAGAATCGCGCTCCCTCTTCTACTGGTCAGACCATCTGCCCTCTGGTGGTCATTGTGCGTCATAGCTACCAGGCGAACAGTCGAACAGTCGGACGGTCGCTTAGGCTTTTATATATATATATATATTCTTGGGTAATTAAGTAAATCCATGTGCGTATCAATTTTTAACTTTATTTTTATTGTTAGACACTATAACAGATGTCCCCATTCCCCATCTCCCCTATTCCCATCTCCTTCCTTAACTCATCAGTTATTTAGAAGTGTATTGTATAATTCTCAAATATCAATAGACATCCCAGATTTCTTTCTTCCATTAATTTCTAATTAACCTTCATTGTGCTCATCAAATATACATTGTATGATTTTGATTGTTAAATTTTCAAAGGCTTGTTTTTTGGTCCAATATATGTTCTATCATAAAGAATGTTCCATGTGTACTTGAAAAGAATGTGTAAGAATGTATATGCTACAGGCTTTGTGTGGTTAGTTAAGTCTAGTTAGTTGAAGTTGTTTAACTATCCTATATTCTTGCTGACTTTCTATCTAGTTTTTCTTCCCATTACTGATAATGGGGTGTCAAAATCTCCTACTGTTAGTGTTGAACTAGAGGCCCAGCACATGAATTGTGCATGGGTAGGGCCCCAATTGGGGCCGATTGGGACTGGGCCAGCCAGGGGGGAGGGGGCATGGGAGATTGGCCAGCCAGCCCCACCCCTGATTGGGGTGGGAAGGTTGGTCAGGGGTGGGGCCAGCCAGGGGTAGGGGCTGCGGGAGGTTGGCTGGCTGGCCTCACCCCCAATTGCGCCAGTTGGCCAGCTGCAGTGCATGTCATAGCGACTGGTCATTCTGGTTGCTCTGGTCATTCTGGTTGTTCTGGTCACTTGGCTTTTATATATATAGTCTATTTCTGCTTTTATTTTTGCCACTCTGCATATTTTGAGGCTCTGTTGTTAAACATGTATACATTTAAATTATTATATTTCCCACTCTAGCTGGTTTGGCTCAGTTGATAGAGTGTTGGCCTGCAGACTGGAAGATTCTGGGTTCAATTCTGGTCAAGGGCACATGCCTGTGTTGTGGGCTCGATCCCCAGTAGGGGGTGTGCAGAAGGCAGCCGATCAATGATTCTCCCTCATCATTGATGTTACTATCTCTCTCTCTCTTTCTCCCTTCCTCTCTGAAATCAACAAAGAATATTTTTAAATAATGATTATATTTCCCTTTGCATTGATTCTTTGACATCCCCCAAGGGGTCCCTGGATTGCGAGAGGGCAGTTCTCAGGTGACACACCCCGGAATCGGGCTCCTTCTTCTCTGTTTCTGGGTGCGTCGCCCAAGAACTGCAGCTGCCAAGTCACCACAGCTCTGCAGCTCCTGCATTGAGCATCTGCCCCCTGGTGGCCAGTGCACATCATAACTACCGGTCAGATGTTCAAATGGTCAGATGGTTGCTTAGGCTTTTATATATATAACAGATTTTATTCAAAGGAAATATGAAACATGTTCCTTAATTTCAAATTAGGTAAGATTTAGTAAATTTTTATTAGCTTCTTCTAAATTTGTTGAATGATGGACAGTGTGGAATGCAAACTTCCCAATATTTTAATATATTAAATGATTTTTGTGCCAAAAAACTAACATAAATTTTCTAAGAGTTTATAAAAATTCTCATGCTCTGAGAGAATGTAAGATGTTATTTTATTTTTAATAAATAATTTTTACTGATTGATTGAGTAATTCAGCTGTTTTCTACAGGAATCTAAAAATAGTGTGTGCATTAAGCAAAAGAATTAGTAGTGAATAACCATAGTTTAGCCAGAGCTTATTTTGGCATGTTTCTTCATTTCCTCAATCTATTTACAAATAAAAGGTCTTTTCTACTAAAATTGGTAACAAACACAACAAATAATAAAGAAAAAATCTTAAGTTATAGGAGGAGACAGTTGTTTATGGAAATTGTAAAGTACTTTAGTTACAATCTTAAATGAGACACATGACAAGCATATATTGCATAAAAAACAGATGTATGCATATATGCATAGTCCATAGACATAGAAAAAAATGTGGTAAAGGAGGGGGATAGAGGCTGGATGGAGGGGGCAAAGGGGAATGAAATGGGGATATCTGTAATAGTGTCAACAATAAAAAATAAAAAAATTTTTTGACAGATGACTTTCAAAGATACAAAAAACCCCACATGTCTATTATGAAAGGAGTGTATAGAAATGTGTCAGTCCATGTCAGGCATTGTTTTGAATAAAGGGAAGAGCGCTACATGGGCCCTATTGTTGGGCTTAGTGAGAAGAGCTCTATTTTCCACAAAATGGAGGTATAAATGCTAGGAAAGAAAATAGAATCAATCTCTGAGAGCCTCAGTGATAAGTAGGATGACTAAAAGTGCTCTCTTCTAGTCTTTGAACTTCAAGCATTTTCTTCTCTGTCTTAATCTTGGATATTTCAAACTTGTCCCTTGAGCCAGAAAACTTGATGACAAGGGAAAATACTGGACATAAAATACTGAGTGAAGAAAAGCAGAAATGCATAGGTTAGATAAGTGGAAATTTAATTTCTGAAAGTCAAAGATGCCTGATGAGAATGGATTATTTAAGGCCTCATTTTCATTTCAGATGGAAAACAAAAACAAAAGTATAGCAGTGTGAGCAAGTTCCTCTAACTGGACAAATGCTGGACAATCATTTTCTGGGTTCTTTGCTCTCTGTGGTGTGTGTCTGTTTTTGTTGTTGTTTTTAGTGGAAGGGCAGGAGAAGAGAGTTGAGGAAAGGGTGTGGTGTCATTTGAAGCAGTACAGCCATCCTGAGGAAATAGTTTCAAAACACCCTAAGTTGTTACAGCTTCCTTCCTGTGAAGCCAACAAATTACGGAAGGCTCCAACCCAAGAGGAGGCAAAACACCCTTGTGTTCCAATCTGGAACTCCTTGCTTACTTGCCTAAGGCCTTAGGAGAGGCTTGGTCGTTGTTAGCATCTTGATGTAGAACCTGGAGAGTGAAGCACCTGAAGTGAGCTCCAATGCGGTCCAGGCACAGGAAGTCATGGGGGAGAGCTTATATGTCTTTCCAGTTTGGAGAGAACAAGAAAAATCCACCCAAAGATAAATGTGGGCTTTTGTCTCCTTTACCTGCCTCTTACAGCAAGAGCAGGCTTTCACATGGTGTCCCAGTGTTATGGGGTTTGGGTCCCCTGTGGCTGAAGTGTCAGAGCAAGGTGGGCAAACTTGTTACAAAGGAAGTTTAGCAGTATCTTGATTTTTTAATTTTGATGAAATTCATTTCTGTTTTATTTTGTTGTCTGTATTGCTGGTAGCATATCTAGAAAACCATTATCAAGTCTAAGGTCATGAAGATTTGTCCCTATATTTTTCTGTAAAGTTTTATAGTTTCACCTCTTACATTTAGAACTTTGATCCATGTTGACTTTTTCATATGGTGTAAAGTAGGAACCTAAAGCTATTCTTTTATGTCTGGATATCCAGTTGTCTCAACACCATTTGTTAAAGAGACTATTCATTGCCTGTTGAATGACCTTAACATCTTTGTCAAAAATAATATATGGGTTTATTCTGCACTGTCAATCCATATATTGATCCATATGTCAATTTTTATTCCAGTACCACTCTGATTTGATTACTGTAGTGTTGTAATAAGTTTTGAAATATAAAAGTGAGTCCTCTAATTTGGATTTTCCTATTCTAGGTTGTTCTGGCTGCAGAATAGGTCTCTTGTAATTCTATACAAATTTCTGGATTAACCTTTTCATTTTTGTAAAAACAGTTGTTGGGATAATGATAGAAATTACATAGAATATGTAGATCTCTTTGGGGAGTATTGCCATCTTAACAATATTTAGTCTTCCAAACCATGGACTAATAATATCATTTTTTAATTTAGATCATCTTTAATTCCTTCAGTAACTTTCAATCTACTGGTCTTTAATTTCTTTAGTTAAATATTCCCCAAAGTATATTAATTTTTATGTTAATTTAAATTGAATTGTTTTCTTAATTTCATGCTCAGATTGTTCATTGGTAGTGTATACAAATACAACTGATTTCTGTGAGTTGCTTTTCATGTTGAATTTATTAATTAGCACTAATATTATTTTGGTATATTTCTTCTGCTTTTCTTTATGTATAATCATGTTTTCTGTGAGCAAGAATAACTTTATTTCTTCCTTTCTATTTTAGATACCTTTTATATATTCTTCTTGCCTTATTACCTTGGCTAAAATTTTTGATACAATGTTCAATTTAATTGACAAAAGTGGGCATTCTTGTCCTGTTACGTATCTTTGGGGTAAAGTATTCAGTCTTTTAAAATTGACCTACTATCAGCTGTGGGCTTTCCACAAAAGTCTCTATCATGTTGAGGAACTTTCCTTCTATTTATAGTTTGTTGAGTGTTTTTAGTTGCTTATGTGGAGAGCTATAGATCTGAAGTTTCCTACTCCATTTTCATTGATGTCACATTTGCCAACTATTTTGCCATTCCTAGAAGCAATTAATTTTCTTTAAAATATACCTGCTATAATATCCATGTATAAAGAAGTGAAGCAAGATCATAGTAATGCCATCTTCAGCACACAAGGGATTTTAAAATGTAGGTTGATCTTTAATCCTTTTCACTGTTTTGGATACCCATTCATTTCTGTACGTCTGCTCCACTGGAAGATTTAACTCTTTTTTGCTTAGCTTGGTGGTTCCACTAATTTTCAGGCCCTCCTATTTTCAAGCAATGGGACTCCAGACAATTGGGTGCACACGAGACCTTCAGCAAGCACAGTTATCTCTGCTATATGTCACCTGGTTGGCCTCACAGGAAGGAAGCCGTTACAACATAGTGGTTTGAAACTATTTCCTCATGATGGCAGTAGTGCTCAAGATATGCTCACAAGCCCTGTCCTAAAGTTCTCTTCTCCTGCCTTTCCAGTCTGAAAAAAAAAAAATGCCACCAAGAGACAAAATTGCCAGAAAACATGGCTGCCTTTTATTTTGCCCAGTTCAGCGAAAGCTGCTTACACTGTTGAGCCCTTTCCATCTAAAATCAAATTGAAGTCTCAAACTACCTATCTTCATCAGGCATCTCATTTTTCAGACATTAAGTTTTCACCTGAACTAGTCTACGTGCATCAGGTTCTTTTCATTCAACATTACTTGTCTAGATTTTTCAAATGACATCAATTTTTCTACCTTAGGTGATAAGTTAGGTGGATTAAGACAGAAAATGGAGAAGAAACTAACTGAAGCCTGTAGAAGATCACCTCTAGCTTCCAATTTACTAGCCAAGTGGTCTCTGACTTGCCTTCCTACCCAGGCAACCCCAGAGTCCTCCATTCTCTTGCTTCATGTGTTGAATAACTGACAAGTATATGTCAGAAGTTATATGAGAAGGCCAGATACCTCACCTCACTATATATCATACACTGCTCTAATATGTATAAACTCTAACCAGATGTTATTCAGGGTTTTGTCTCATAGTTTCTTCATTTAACATTAGAACATAAGACTTTCCCATGCCATTAAACATTCTTTAATTTCTTCATGTGACAGCTTTTTGAAAAATCTCTTAGGATTCACAAATCTTTGAAGAAACACTTAACTGCAAATCCCACTTTCCTGAGGCAACCACCATTATCAACTTGATAGATAAATGCATCCAAATATTATATATGATTGATCATAAAAGCTGATACCATTAAAATAGATATAGCCTCATCAATGTACTCCCCTATTTGCTCAAAGGTGTGTTCAAAACACACACGTATATATGGACTATCATAGCAAATCTTTTTCAGCTCCATACTGGTTACACTGTAAGTAGAATTTACTACCAGGAATATTTCACATAATATTAGGTAATGAGAAATTTCCAAAAGCATTAAATATTCATGAGGCTACTGATAGGGCTTTAATGCTAAACCTGATACAATTTCTTACTTTTGCTCAAATCCTAACAATATTGTAAGCATCTGGAAAAGATATGCAAAATTCTCCCTGTCAGTGTGGCTCAATTGGTTGGGCATCGTCACATGTGTACTGAAACGTTGCCAGTTCCACTCCCTGTCAGGGCACATGCCTGGGTTGTAGGCTTGATACCAGGTAGGGGATGTGCAGGAAGCAGCCAATGGATATTTTGCGCTCTCTCTCCCTTTCCCTTCCTCTTACTCTAAAAATCAATAAAAAATATTTTTTAAAAAGAAAAGAAATGCAAAATCAAACAATTATCAAGAAGTAAACGAGGTATATTCTTTAACACAGAAGCTCAATAGTAACTCAATATTTTTATTTATTGCATTCTGATCTTTCTTCCATTTACAGTGTATTAGTACAGGGGTATAGTGACTGTGTATGTGCATAAAATTTTTTATGGATTTCAGATGACATAATTTGTTTGGAATTTCCTTGTGGTTTGTCATTTTTCTCAAGTCCTATACATAGAGGCTACTTAAATGTCATTAAATATATTTTCTATTATATTTATGTTAAGTAATTTATTAGAAGATTTTAGTTTTCTTGACTATAAAGAACAAGATATTTAATCATTCCAACATGTAAATAGTACTGCACATATTTTTTAGAGAATATTACACTGAATATTATCAAAGCTAGGTTTTGTTTGTCAATATTTCAAGCCTTCACCATATGTACATGTAAAAGTTGAAAGTATACCTCAAAACATTGCTTTAGAAAGGAAGACATTGTTATTTTGTTCAAAATTTGAAACATGCATCCCAATGTGAATATTAGCTCTACAAGATACATAAATATTTGAATGTTTGCTTCAATTTATTAAATGTTAGAAATAGAATAAAACACACTTTTTTTGCCATTTCCCTTACCTGTTATTAGAAAGCTTATGTTTTGATCCTCATGTCCAACAGTTTTATTTTCTCACTAACTCACAAGCAGAGAATATCTCTGCCTATTAAGACAAAAAAAAAAAGGAAATTCAGTATTGTGAGGGCAGAAGTGAATAGCTAGAGTAGATCAATTAAATAGATCCATGTCGCAACCTTTTGCAGTGGGGGTTCAGGATCTGAAGGAGGGGCTGATGCACAAATGAAAACACTAGACAAGAAATATGAATTTAGAAGGCATGGGGGCCAGGTGGAGACCTCTCTCTTGGAGAGGCACACTGAAACCTGGCCTTATCTGCTTTTTATTAAATTTTAGATACACATCTTGCCCTCAGTAAAGCACAGCAAACAGGTAGCAGACAGACCATCTCTAAATTCAATAAAAATCAGTAAAGATCAGTAAGGTTCAGTAAACATTTACTTTGAGGTTATAGGTCAGGAAATTGCTTCGAGCCACCACTATCTCAACAGAACAATGGTGCTTGACATTAGCCCTGCTAATTGTCCAAGGTCCATCGGCCTTCTGTGTTCCTCGGTGCACTCTCATGATAGTATTGGAAGTGGATGGCTTCGCACAGACCCATGAACAAATAATGATCCATTGCCTCTCCATTCTATCCACTCTTGCAAAGGAAATACCAATGAAACTCCTTGGCTCTACCAAGGATTGCCTTAGGCTTCTAACCACTGCCAAGCACAGACTCTATTAAAGACAGGCAACAAGAGATGGACACAACTGTCTTGAGCCTAAAAAATTTGAGGAGTAGGACCAACCACATTTCTAGCTTTGGATATGGGAAACTGTCTCCATACATATGGCTATACTCTCCCAAGAATGTGTTTAGGTCAAACTATTCTCCCATAGGAGGCAGACCAGTTTATCTTTCCAAATTTAATAGTGGTAAAATAGAAGGAGGAGATTAGAGGTCATTTTTCTCTTTTACAGAACCTACAGCCATTGAGACATGCTTCCTAGAGATCTCTATTATTACTGCCTACCAATGTCCACACACCATAAGTGAACTCAATCATGATCAGCCTGAAGGAAAGCTAGGCACAGATAAGGATATCTCAAGAGCCAGTTCTCTTCCCCTGGTATTGATGGAAGCTTACCTTCCAAGTGGAATGCCTGCCTGGGTCATCAGAGTCTAGGAGGGGTCATAACTAAAGAAGATCTTGAACCACTGGAATGTCACAAGAGAGTACCAGACCAATATTAATTCCTTTCTTTAAGAATTCAGATAGTGACACAATAGAGAGAACACCATGAGAAGAGAGGCACCCATGTTATTTTAGCCACCCTTTTGATTCTACAAGTATGAGTCATGCGGTATCTGGAGGTCTCCATACCAAAAGGGTGGATAGCTTGTAAGGCAGTGGTTCTCAACCTTCCTGATGCCATGACCCTTTAATACAGTTCCTCATGTTGTGGTGACCCCCAATTTCATTGTTACAAATTGAACATAATTAAAGCATAGTGATTAATAACAAAAACAATATGTAATTATATATATGTTTTCCAATGGTCTTAGGCGACCCCTGTGAAAGGGTTGTTCGATCCCCAAAAGGGTCGCGACCCACAGGTTGAGAACCGCTGTTGTAAGGTCACCAATGAATCTTCATCAGGAACTACCTATGAAGCTGTCACAGAGAAGAACACTGACTAGCATGAGGTAAATAGTGGTTTCCTCGGGCCTAAATTATGCCACTCTTCTCAGGGGAATATCAATAAAATAAACTCATCCTTCTGCCCTCCTTACAAGAGCTGTGATGACATCAGGGTCCTGTCAGGACAAAATTAACTCTGGGTCTTACAATGACCCTGCAAAGCCAAAAGAGTTGACTGGTGAGCTCAGAGAATTCCTTAATGTCTTCCATTATATTAGTGTTTTTCATCCACTTGAGCAATTTCAATCTCCTAGATGTTCTGGCCCAGATTGGCATGTCAGTGTATCCTTGTTCCTTCTATACAAATCCTTCTTGCTCCAGACAATGGTACTCTAGATTTTTGTGTGCTTCAACTTCATCAGTGACATGGGTTACATATGGTACTTGCCATTAGTTCATCCACTGTGCTCCGCACAATGGCTGTCAAAATGGACCCAGGCCCCACTACATAGGGATAGCCAGCCTGCCTAAACTCACAAAGGGCACATTCATAAGACAAATGCCCCCAGAGTCTGCACTTGGATCTAAGTCCTGCCCACACTGTTAGGAAACTGAGGCTCCACCTCTCTACTTCCTGTGCCTGGACATCCTAGCAGCAGCTGCATGGGTCCTAGCCTCTTACTCTATCAAAATACTAACCAAGACCCAGACTTTTCCACTGTTCATACCAGGCCACAGACAAAAAGGTTGAGTCCAGAACTGTTCAGCCTCCCAATGGCTTGGTCTCCCTCAACTGCTAGTCCTTGCATGAAGTTACCACTCAGGGCTTGGGGTGTATGAAGCTATTTTTGCATGATGGAAGTATTATCCCAGAAAAGCCAAATCATTCTGCTTCCAAGCATTCTTCTCCTTTCAGGTTTAAAAAAACTCCATGAAGAGACAAAAACATCAGAAAAATATGTCTGCCTTGTATTTTGCTCAATTTAGGGAAATCTACTTTTGGTTTTCAAATGAAGATATAAGCCACCCACTCCATCAGGCATCTTCTTTTTTTCAGATTTCAATTTTTACTTGACCAAGTATTATAATATTACTAGAGGCCTGGTGCACGAAATTCATGCGCAGCTATGGTAGGCCTGGCCTACAATCAGAGCCATTTTCCCCAGCTCCCCACAGCTGCCCCCCCCCTTGTGGCCACCCCCCCCCAGTTCCCTGTTCGCCATCAGGTGATCAGAGCCTGCCAACTGGGAAAGGGACTGAGAGGTGGTCAGTGTGCCTCATAGTGACTGGTCCAGGGGTCGTTCTGGTCATTCTGCCATTAGTGTCAACTTGCATATTACCCTTTTATTATATACGAGGGGCCCGGTGCATGAAATTCATGCACAAGGGATGGGTCCCTCAGCCCGAAATGCACCCTCTCCAATCCAGGAGTTTCTGCCTGTCTTTGCAATCATATGAGTGAATTGTCTGAGACCCCAACCCAGTTTGGTTTGGTGCTCACAGAATAATAGGGGTCTTTTTTTTTCCTTTGCTCCATTGGTGGAGATTTCCTAGAAGTTGCAAAATATCTTCCTTTTAATTTTTCCTTGACACTCTGACTTTACTTATATCTCTCACCTTTGCTTTCCCTCCATCCCCCACCCGTAACAGTAACTTGCTCCAGGGTCACTTTGCTCTAGTGTCTAGGAGATCCCACAATGTGTCTGCCACCAGAACTACAATTCCTAGCATTCCTGGTGCTCCCCGTGCTCTGGGTTTCTGCTTCTGGTCCAGGGGCTGCAGAAACCAAAAGGACTGGGAACTCCAGCCACCCCCAGGCTGGGCTGACAGGACGGACCAAATACTCCAGTGGCATCCCTGGGACCCCAGCTGCTTGGTGCCTGCGTGCATGTGCACTGCCCACAGGCCTGCTGTATTTTTCAGGTTAATTTGCATACTCATGCGCGATTGGCTGTGAGCATCACGGAGGGATGGCAAATTTACATATTTGTCTATTTATTAGTATAGAGGATAGTACATAATATAATAGAGTGTGTGCACACACACACACATGCAGGATACCCAAAAATATACACACACACTGAATAATTATAAAGGCAGTGTTTATTAAAATACACTTCATTTTCACCTAAAAGCTATCAGCTGTTAAAGTATGTGTACATTTTTTGGGCAACCTGTATATGTATATTTGGTACTATTTCTCTGGATGACTCTAGCTAATACAATAATTTTTTTTGTTTTGCATGATGGTATTGATTTTTCATTCAATTATAGCCAGAGAAAACATTTTGTGTAATTTCAATCTTTTAAAATGTATTTGGGACTTATAATCTTGTTTAGCATTCTGTTATCCTGGAGAGTGTTTCATGTGTACTTGAGAAATACATGTATTCTGGTAATATATTATCTGTTAGGTGTAGTCAGCTCATAATGTTGATCACATTCCCTATTTCCTTAATGATCTTCTTTCTGGTTGTTCTACCTATAATTTGAAGAGGAGTATTGAAGTTGTCAACTATTTTTGTAGAATTCTATTTCCTTTCAATTTAGTTCAATTTGTGCATCATAAATTTTAGGATATTTCTGTGTGAAATGCATGTGTATATAATTGTTACATTTTCTTAATAGGTTGAAAATTTTAACATATATAATGACCGTCATTGTCTTTTGAAACAGTTTTTGTCTTGAAGTATATTTTGACTGGTATTATTTCTCCTTTGGCTAGTATTTGCATGGAGTATTCTTCTCCCTTTTATTCTTTTTTTTATTTTTAAAATTAAATTTACTGGGGTGACATTGGTTGATAAGATCATATCAGGTTCAAGTGTTCATTTCTGATACATGACCTATATATTGCATTGTGTGCCTACTACCCAATACCCTTTTATTCTTAAACTATTTGTAAGTTGGATATAAAGTGAGTCTATTTTAGACACTATATAGTCGGGTTATATTTTCTTAAATCCATTCTGCCAATCTCTCCCTTTAAAATGGAGATTTTAATCTATTTACTTTCAATTACTGATAAACACTTATTCACTTTGCTGTTTGTTCTCTATATTTCCCCCTTCAGTTATTCAATTACTATATTCTTTAGTGATTGATTTTTTTTCTAGTTTACCATTTCTATTCCCTTCTCATTTCCCTTTTCTGTATATTTAAAATGTTTTTCTTAATGATTAAACTGGGGAATACAATTAATATCTTAACACTATAACAATCATTTCAGTAAATAAGTTAGTTTTTATAGTATACAAATTTTGCCCCTTTATAGCACCAACATCCTTTATGTTATTTTCACAAATTACATCTTCAAACATTGTGCACCTGTTAACATAGATTTATAATTATTGCTGTGTGCTTGCCTTTTAAATCATATAGAAAAAAAGGAGTTATAAAACAAAAATACTTCTGGATTTTATATGTATCCATGTAACTACCTTTTCCCTTATTTTTTATTTCTTCATATGGCTTTGAATTATTGTCTAGTGTCTTCATTTCACCTTGGAGTACTCCCTTTTCCATTTTTGGTATGGAGGTCATCTAGTAACAATTTCCACTTATTTTTTCTTTTCTAGGAATGTCTTAGTTTCTCCTTCATTTTTAATAGCTTTGCTGGATACATAATGCTTGATTGACAGGAATTTTTCATTTAGAATTTTAAATATGTTATTTCAATGACTTTTGGCTTTCATGGTTTTGAGAAATCAAATACTGAACTTATTGAGGATACCTTGTACAGATAAGACCCTCCTGATACTTTCAAGATTATCACATTGTCTGTGGCTTTTGCCAGTTTAATTATAATGTGACTCATGGATCTCTGTGTTTATCTTACATAAAATTTGTTGAGATTCTTGAACATGTACATTCACAAGGATTAGAAAACCTATTCGAAGAAATAATATCAGAAAACTTCCCTGAGGTGGGGAAGAAAAAAGTCACACAAGTCCAGAGAGTCCCAAACAAGGTGAACCCGAAAAGACCCACACCAAGACACATCATAATTACCATGGCAAATGTTCAGGACAAAGAGAAAATCTTACAGGCTGCAAGAGAGAGACGGAAAGTCATGTCACTTTTCAAATTAGAAGTTTGGGTCATTATTTCTTTAATTATCCCTCTGTCCTTTTATATGTCTTCTCCTTCTATAACTTCCATTATGTATAAGATTATATACTCGATGGTGTCCCATAGGTCTCTTAGTCTCTGTTCATTTATTTATTTTTATTTTTTTCTGCTCTTTAGACTGAATAATCTCAATTGACCTAGCTCCAAGTTAACAGGTTCCTTCTCCTGACTATTCAAATCTGCTCTTGTAAGATTAGTTTATTTTTCATCTTATTGTATTTGTCTAATTGTTATTCTCCATTTGGTCATACATTGTTCTCTTGGTTTCTTTTAGTTCTTTGTATTATTTTTTTTTCACTTTAAGAATATTTAAGAGAGTTTGCTTAAATTCTTTTCCATTAAATCCAACACCAAGGCTTTGTTCTATAGTTTCTATTAATTCCTTTCATCCCCCTGAGAATAGGCCATATTCTTGTTTCTTTGCATGTCTCATATTTTTGTTGTTGAAAACTGGACAGTTTGAATTTTATAATGTATCAATGCTGGAAATCAGATTTTTAACTCACTCTACCCATAGTTTTAGTTAATGGTACTTGCTGTGGGTTGGCTTTTTGCTTGTTTAGTGACTAAAATTTTTTTTGTAAAGTCAATATACTTTGCCACTTACTGTTCTATGATCATTTACTGTTCAGATAAGACTTTTCTAAACATCTGGAGCCTAAGAAAAATACTCCCAGTCTTTGCAGATTTGTTTTGTATTGAGGAACTCTTTTAACAGTTATCCAGGATGTTCACAACTTCACCTTACCCTTTACTTTCAGCTTGCAAGGAGCCTAAAAATTTGTGATGCATGGGAGCTTAGGGTCTCCTCAGGACTTTCCTGAGTAGTTATCCAGTCCCAGCATGTCTATGGTTTTCTTTTTTCTCCAGTACATACAGGAACTTTTAAAATTCCTTAATCTCTCACATATCTCCTTTCACAATCTCCTACTAATGCTTTTCCATCTGTGTATTGCTTGTTCTATTATATCTTGCCCCAGGCTGTTCTTTCCAATACTTGTACCTTTGAATTCCTTTAGTAAATGCCTTTCTGGAAGACACCCCAGGCCTGAAACACTCCAAATAAGTAGAAACAGTGGCACATGTTTGCCCCAGTTCTTCAGGAAGCTTCCAGACAGGTCAAAATGGACTGCCACAATTTTTTGAGAATAAGGTCCATATTGTTCCCTGAGGCACTAACATTATAAGGCAATGTGGTGATTGGGAGGTGGTTGGTGGGGAATTTAAAATACCACAGCTCTTTATCACTGCAAAATTGTCACTTATTTCTTCACCAAGACTAACTTGTTTTTTTTGTTGTTGTTCCAACTAGGTCTAGAATTCTATTAAATTGGATTATAATACTTTTTTTCAGCTCATTTTTTTACTCTTGTGGAGGGATGGAGCACTGGAGTGCCCTACTTTACCATCTTCATTGACATCACTTTTGCCGCCTGTTTTTGCATTTCTAGAAATAATCATGCTTCTTTACAATGTGCCTGCTACAACAGTCATGTGTGAATGTATGAAGCCAAATCATGGGTAATGATACTTCTGGCAGGGAAAGACTTTTAAATATGTGTTCATTTAAATAATTTCAGTGTTTTTTGTTCCCCATATGTTTTTATAATGTGCTCCCTTAGAAGTTTTAGCAACAGGCAATGTGACTTTAATCATTTGGGTGTACCTGAGAATTCTAGCAAGCACACATGATCCTATTATATGTCACCTGGACTGGCCTGTTCTTGGTGTTCTGACATTGCTGCTACAAGAAATCTATGCCCCTATACCATGAGGATAGTGCTTGGAAGCCTGTTACCTCTTGTTCAAAGAAGCAGGAACAAGAGACAAGTGCCCACAAGATCCTGCATTTGTCTTCCAGTGGATTTTTCTAATCCTCTCCACATTGGATGGAGAATGAGGCCTCGCCCATGACTTCCTGTGCTAGGACCTTCTGGCAGCTGCTGGCTCAGTTCTAGCCTCTCACTCTCAAGTTGTATGCCAAAATCACACCAATGTTTAAAGTCTCTTGTAAGGCCTTAGAGAAGAAGGCAAGGAGGCCAAGCTTAGGCCCAAGACTGCTCCAATTTCCCTAGGCCTGACCTTTCTCCACTTTTAACCTCAGAGAAAGGAAGATGTAACAACAGGGTGTTTCGAAACTATTTTCTCATGTTGGCAGTAGTGCTCCAGATATGCAAACAAACCTTGTCCTTGAGCCCTCCTTTGGTGGTCCCTCCTTTGGAAAACTGCTGTTTAAAACTGCTGTTTGAACTACCCTGTTATTTTTAGATAGTCTCTTATTCTATAAAAAATAACTTTGTTTTTGGCTGTTACAAGCTGTCTTACACAAAGAACTAGAAGGACATAAGAATGATAGCCCTAGCTGGTTTGGCTCACTGGATAGAGCATCAGTCCACAGATTGAAGGGTCCTATGTTTGATTCTGGTCAAGGGCACATACCTTGGTTTCAGGCTCAGTCCTTGGCCCTGGGCGGGGCATGTGCAGGAGGCAGCCAATTGATGTATCTTTCTCACATCAGTGTTTCTCTCTCTGTCTCTCCCCCTTCCTTCCACTCTCTCAAAAAATCAATAGAAAAATATCCTCAGGTGATGATTTTTTAAAAAAAGTATAATAATTAGAGATAGATTCAAAATTAAAAATATTTCTTTCTCATATTACTTGCTAATTACCCAAACTCTGGCATTACTAGGGATAATAAGAATGTGTGTGTGAAATAGTTGGTGAGAGATAAAGATGGCATCAGGTTCAATGATGAGATAAAATCAAAGATGTTGTTTTGAACATTACATATACATTTAAACTGAAAAGGGGCTTGTTAGAAGTAAGGAATCAAGTCAGTGTTGGTGATGGGTGGATGGCCATGTGTGTCCATTTTTCACATTATTTGCTCATAAACCAACATTTTTATTATGATGATTATTATATGAGTGTTAGGAGAGAAGTTATGGATGGGATGAATCAGAGATTTTGTGAGAGTTGGGGATATCTGTTTTCAATATAATTGATAATGGAAAGTACAGTCAAACCTTGGTTCTCTAATGTCCTCTATCTTGAACACTTCAGTTCTTGACCAAGTTTATGGAAAAATGTTTCAGTTGTCAAAAAAAAACTTTGGTTCTCAACCAGACAACCATTTCATGCTGATACCTCAGCATGACAAAAAGCATCTCTCAGGCGACAAAGGAGAGAATGCACAAATATGAGTCAGTTTCCACTAAACCTCATGCTGTTAACATGTTAAGAAATTGTGCCATGAATATTCTTGTGGGCTTTTTTTTTTTTTGCTTGTGTTGCTACTTATTATTGTTATTATTAAATACCAAAGGCCTGGTGCACGAAATTTGTGCACTGGGGGTGTCACTCAGCCCAGCCTGCACCCTCTCCAATCTGGAACCCCTCAGGGGATATCCAACTGCCAGTTTAGGCTCGGTCTCCCCCAACTGCCCTCCCATGCAGGTCTGATCCCCCCTGGCAGTCGGACATCCCTCTCACAATCCTGGACTGCTGGCTCCCAACTGCTCGCATGCCTGCCTGCCTGCCTGCCTAATTGCCCCTAATCGCTCCTGCCTGCCAGCCTGATCACCCCTAACCACACCCCTGCCAGCCTGAACAGCACCTTACTACTCCCCTATTGGATCAATTGCCCCCAACTTCCCTCCCCTGATGGCCTGGTCACCCATAAATGCCCTCCCCTGACAGCCCGGTTGCCCCCAACTTCCCTCCCCTGTAGTCCTGGTCACCCTCAACTGCTCTTCCCTGCATGCCTTGTCCCCCCCAACTGCCCTCCCCTGCTGGCCTGGTCGACTCTAACTGCCCTCCCCTGCAGGCCAGGTTGCCCCCATCTGCCTTCCCCTGCTGGTCTGATTGCCCACAGCTGCCCTCCCCTGCCGGTCATCTTGTGGTGGTCATCTTGTGACCACATGGGGCAGCCATCTTGTGTGAGGATATGAAGGTCAATTTGCATATTACCTCTTTATTATATAGGATGTGCAGTAAGTCACCATGGGTCCTAAGAAGGTTAGTAATACAAAAGTGAAAAGAAAAATTGTGAGAACTATAGAGCTTTAAAAATAAATAATTGCAAAGTATGATAGAGTTGTTCTCATGGCATGGTGAAATCAACGATTAGACAATTTTAAACCATAAAGTGGCCATAAAGAGTGCTGATGTTACTAATGGTCTAAAATTGCTCATGAAACAATTATTACAGGCCATTGAAGAGGTAGAAAAGTTGTTATTGATTTAGATAAATGAAAAGCATTTAGCTGGTGATAACATTTTGGAGGCAATGATTTGTGAAAAAATGAACCAAGGGTCTGAAAGCGCTCACAAACAGCAGTCAAATTTGGATAAAGGAAAAGCAGTTAGCTGGTGATAGCATTTTGGAGGTAATGATACAGAAAAAAATTCCTTTAAGGTCAGTAGAGGGTGGTTTGATAAATTTAAGAAAAGGAATGTTTATTTATAGATTAAACAGTATATTAGACATGTACTGTATATAAAAAAAGTTAAAACTGAATCCTTTGGGGGTCTGCAACAGATTAATTCAATTTACATTATTTCTAATGAGGGAAAATGATTTGGTTTTTGAACAGATTGCTTCTCAAGTAGCCTTTCAGAAAGAATGGGGTTTGAGAACTGAGGTTCCACTATGCTGATTTTACATAGGATAATTTTTTCAATTGGGATAGAGGTTAGGGATACAGACCACATCAGCAGTGGATGAGATGTTGAAGAGTGTTAAGATAACGGATATACTAAAGATGAATTCTTTATATATTACTTCATCAGAAAAGCAGTGCATGGTACAGATAAGGTGGGTTCTGGGAAGGAGTATGGAGATAGATGTTCACTTGTCTGTGAAATACAGAGATATTTACATACTCTTAGTGATGGAATAAGTATAAAAATATTTGTTTGCCATATATTAAGTAGCACAAAGCCCTGAATTTACATAAAAGATGGGTTTGGGGGTTTTGTTCAAATGAGGTTGTGAAATACATGGAGGGCCAGTGATGATTTGGGTCAAGTTTTTACTTGTTTGTGTTTTTTTTTTAAAAAAAACAAAAACAAAAACAAAAACAAACCCCCCCCCCCCAGCAAAACGACCAGTCCAGTGGCAATGAACATATCTACTACCAAGATCTTGGTTTCTGATACCATTTTCCAGTAAAAAGAATCAGGGATATTTAGAGAATTGGCTATTTCTAGGACCAGGGCAGGAAATATACAAGATGAACCTGAAGTATCTTGTAGTGCCAGAAAATATGAAAGTACTTCAGAAAATCATATAGATGGGTGTTTGTCAAAGGGACATAGGAACCAACAGAAAGAGCTCTCACTGACAAAGCTAGAATTTCAGCAACAAAATTTAGTATTGGATTATAACTGAAAGCATAAAATACATGTATCTATGAATCCATATTTGAATAAATGAAAGAAAATATACAAATATTCCATGCAAAACAATGTCAAATAATTTATATATTCAACTTTCAAGGAGGGAGAGCATAACTCTCTACTCTTTAAGTGCTAGGGGCTCATGGTGACTTTCTCCCAAAAAGCCAGGTGATCAAGGTTAACTTTAACACTAAGTTATGTTGACAGTGCGGACGAAAAATGCGCCACATACTAAACCTCAAAAACTCAGGGGAGGCCTGCATGGCAGCCTTACAAACTCAGAGACCTAACATAACCGTATAGAATGGTATACCCTGGAAACTATCTAACTAGAAGCAGTTCATGGCAGGTAGTCATGTCCCAGGCTGGTATTTTTCCGTAACAAAGATCAATCTTTACCTTAACTGAGCTTGTCTGTTGTCTTTTTTTGCATCTATGATATACATACCTAATAACAGTGACTTTGGAATATCAAAGTGACCCCCTTCACACCCCCCCCACACACACACACACCGGCCTCAAAGCACAACCACCTTTCCAGAGCAGAGACCACAAATCTCCTCATTGTTATTATCATGTTGATTTTTGACTGCTAACTATCCATCCACTAATGTAAAAGAAATGTGCCTATTAGTTTTACTTTTTATCCTATACTAGAGGCCTAGAGCGCGTAAAATCATGCAAGACCCAGACCTTCTATGCGCAAGTAGCTCACCATTGTGAGCCACCATGCTGTGCAAGCTGGGAGCCCAGTGTGAGCCCCTCCGCATTGCATGAGCCGCAAGAGCCGCGAGAGCCACGAGCCCTGCCCGGTGCTCATGCCGCACAAGCCCCGAGTCCCACCGCACCGCGTTAGCTGTGAGCCCCACCCAGCTGCGCAAGTGCCAAACAGGCCACAGGGGAGGGACCAAGTGGTGCTTCATGCACCTCCTGGTGACCGGTCGTTTGGTCGTTCCAGCGTTCCTGCATTCCAGCCACTGGCCTTCTATAATATAGATCAGAGATTTTCCTCCCCCTTTTGCTTTCCCCTGCCTCCCTAATCTATCACCAATAAATTTCATGTAACCCCCTTATGTCATGCCCTTTGATTCTGATATATAAAGTAAGGTGCAAAACTAACATTCTCTGGAACATTTTCTCAATCTGTTGACATTTTGCTTTCCGGCAATTGTCATCAGTTTGACTCATAGAAAATTTTTACAGGTTTGGATGCTTCTTATGTTGACAACAGTATGTACCCTTGATATGATGTAGTGAAAAATGGCACTTTACCTCCTTGATGTTCCTCCTCAAAATCACTAATTCCCATTTAATCATGAAAATAAACAACAGACAAATCCCAATATATGAGCATTATACAAATTACCTGACCATTATTTCGCAAAATGATCAAGTTAATCATAAGCAAGGAAAGTCTGAGAAACTGTCACAGACAAGAGAAACCAAGGAGACATGATGACTAAGTGTAATATGATATCCTGAATGGGAACCTGGAACAAAAAGGACATTAGGTCAAAATTAAGGAGATTTGAATAAAGTGTGGACTTTAATGAATAATGATGTATCAGTATCGGTTCCTTAATTATGGCAAATGAGCCATACTAATGTAAGATATTAACAATAGGGGAAAATGGATAAGGAGATATGGGAACTCTCTGTAATATTTTTGCAACATTTTGTAAATATAAATCTATTCTAAAAAAATTAAAAATTCTATTTAAAAAATAAATGGCAATAAAAGGTGAAGGATTCAGTGGGTAGAAGATGAGAGATAAGTTGAAGATTATAGGCAGCTTGAATGTCAGGTTTAGGGATATCTGATTTAGAACTTATTTGGTAATATGTCTTGAAAAAGTGATTTTCTGTAAGATGAGGAATAGGGTGTGTTTCAGAGAGAAAGTGAGGGGCAGATATTTGGTAAAGAGAGGGTTAGGAATTGGGAAGGCTCATGTATGGCTTGAGAACTAAAGAGTAGGTGTAGTGTTGCATGTCAATTGGTAATACATAGTGTTTTGTTTATTTACAAGGAAAGGGATAATGTAAGCCTCTCACATAAAGTCAAGGCTTAGGATGGAACGAGGTAGAAGCTTCAGCAAGAAGAAGTTATAGAGAAAAGGCTGAACTTAAATATTGAATCCAGGTGTGATGGGGGAGATAAGAATGATTATTTCTCACATTACTTGGAATAATGTGAGAAATAATGCAGTTATTTATTCCTTTTCTGTAGTTGTCTATGAACAGCCATTTCAATTAGCCCAAAAGTCCCAGTAGCATTTAAGACATTCTGTCTTTTTGTTATGCTGAGAGGTATTCTTGTGCATCATGTTACCACTCAGGAGATTAGACAGTATATGGGATGACAGGATGGCCCTTGGAGGCTACCACATATCAATGAGGCTTCCTGTCTCTAATCATCACACTTATCACAGATACTCACAAAGCTCTACATGAGGATGTCCAGGATACAGATGCACAGCAGCACAGTTGCTGTGTCCTTAAATTTTCCTTGCTTTTACTTGCTAAACCCTGTACATAGGATCTTTCAATTACAAACACTCACTGAGGCTGCAGTGCAGGTTGAGGTGATTTTGTGGAGGCTGGGGAGCAAAGCAGGGAGAGGTGACTAGGAATCTAGCTCTGAGACAGTCTAGTCCAGCCGTGGGTAAACTACGGCCCACGGGCCGGATTCGGCCCGTTTGAAATGAATAAAACTAAAAAAAAAAAAAAAAAGACCGTACCCTTCTATGTAATGATGTTTACTTTGAATTTATATTAGTTGACACAAACACTCCATCCATGCTTTTGTGCCGGCCCTCCGGTCCAGTTTAAGAACCCATTGTGGCCCTTGAGTCAAAAAGTTTGCCCACCCCTGGTAGTCACAACCAGCTCTTCCTAGCAGTGCAGTTGCACTCAGCCTTGAGCTCAGCAGGGAAACAAAGATTCTGAATACCCCCAGGGAACCCTTGGGGACTGGGTTGAGGGGGCATTTAGTCCAGGAAACGAATACAGCAACACCGCCACCTAGAGGCTGTGTCAGAAATAGGTGCTTGTGTAAATAAAGGGTGTCCCAAAATTCACGCAAGAAGTAATTTTGACAGAAAACAGAGGTTTATAATTAAAAAATGTAAATTTTTATTGATTCATAAAGTACACAGTATAGGGTTATGTATGTAATAGGATATCGGGTAAATGGCTTCCACAGCTTTGCTGACACATACACTCTCTTTCGTTGAAATTTTCCATGACCAAAATGCGGCTGCTCAGGCAATAACAGTTAATGGTGCTCGCGACATGATAATCTATTTTTTTGAGCCTAAATTGCAAGATATTATCAGCCCTAATCACCAGCTAGGCCTAGGGACCCAACCCATGCATGAATTTCTTGCATTGGGGCTCTAGTATAGGGTGTCCCAAAATTCACGCAAGAAGTAATTTTGACAGAAAACAGAGGTTTATAATTAAAAAATGTAAATTTTTATTGATTCATAAAGTACACAGTATAGGGTTATGTATGGAATAGGATATCGGGTAAATAGCTTCCACAGCTTTGCTGACACATACACTCTCTTTCGTTGAAATTTTCCATGACCAAAATGCGGCTGCTCAGGCAATAACAGTTAATGGTGCTCGCGACATGATAATCTATTTTTTTGAGCCTAAATTGCAAGATATTGATGTGGACAACATGTGGTTTCAACAAGACGGTGCCCCATGCCATACAGCCCGAGAAACAATTCAATTACTGCATGAGTCACTTCCTGGTCGTGTAAGTTCCCGTTTTGGTGATCAGAATTGGCCGCCCAGATTATTTGATTTAATGCCATTGGACTTTTTTCTTTGGGGTTTTTTGAAGTCTAAGGTTTATGCCAACAAGCCCACGAGCACCCATGCCTTGAAGGAGGAAATTGATCGCTTTATCATTGAAATTCAGCCACATTTATGCAAGACGGTCATGGAAATTTTCAACGAAAGAGTGCATATGTGCCAGCAAAGCCGTGGAGGCCATTTACCCGATATGCTATTCCATACATAACCCTACACTGTATACTTTATGAATCAATAAAAAGTTTACAATTTTTAATTATAAACCTGTGTTTTCTATCAAAATTACTTCTTGCGTGAATTTTGCAGAAAAAGCAGGCAGAAAAAACAGAGTGGGCAGATTGATCCCACCTACTTGCAACCAAGGCTGTGGACATAGACACAGAAGAGTGGTGGTTCACTGGGAAATTCAACAGGGTGCTGAGTACCTAACAGGAAGCTGAGAGATGGCAGACAGAGCAGTAGAAAGGGGTCTTAAACCAGCCCCCATGGGACATTAAAACTCAGCTGAAGCTAATGAACTTCACTACTTCACTTTTTTTATTTTTTATCTTTTACTTAATTTAAGAAAGAAAGGGAAAAAATCTTTTTTCTTTATTTTTTTATTTTCATTTATTATTATCTTTTTTTAACCTTTGATTTTTTTCTGGATTAGTGTCCTACATTCTATTTTTATTTTTTTATCATTATTTTACTTTATCTCATGTTATTCCTTTTTGCCAACCTTTTCTTTCTCACTTCTCCCTTTTTCATTCTGTTTCTCTTCTCCTGTTCCTGCTTTACATTTTCTCTCTCCTTTATTTTTAATCCTTGTTAAAAATTGATCTTCTTTATCAGCTTTATTGATGCATTACTATTATAGCACTCTCTCTTGGCTTATTCATATATCTAATTTCCTCTCTTCTGATCCAAGTTCATGTACCCTTCTCTTCTCTCTTTCTTCGTTAGCAAATTTTTTAAATGCTTTTGTTTTTCCTCTCCTCACTTGCTCTCTTCTTCTCCTAATTGCTTAATTAGTTTCACTCACCAAACTCAAGCCTAATTGCTCTCTACTATATGTTCCTTTTCCAAAAATAGATGAATATATAGATATATAGATTAAAGAAAGGGGACATTTTTATTTTATTTTTAGATCATTTACTTATTTATTTATATTGATTATTTTGTTTTTTACTTTTCTTATTATCCACTCATTCCCTCATTCTCTTTCTACCTCCTTTAGGCTGAACTGGGGCCATTCCCCATTCATTAAATTCCTTTACCTGACCTTCTGGAAATAAGCTCTGCCTCCTCAGATTCAGTTCCCCCACTTTTTTTCTGGATGTTTGTTGTTTGCATTTTTTGGTTTATTTGTTTGTTTTGTGGAGTTTTCTCCCCATATATGTATATTTTTCCCCTTCTTTTTCTTCATTTTCCTTTATCTTTTATCTTTTTTCCCTTTCTCAATATCATTTATGTGCGCTTTCCTCTCCCCTAATTCTCTTTTCTCTGGTGGTCACCTTTATTTGGGTTATTCGTTTTGTGAATACATTTGTGTTTAGTTCCCTCTGTGTCGTGTCTTGTTGAGGTGTATCTTGTGCCTTTCGGTCAACATTGTAGAGAGTGAGCCACATAACCAGACACCCTGAGAGGATAAAAAATGGGGAGACAAAGAAACAGCTCCCATATGAAAAAGGAGGAATTACCAGAAAAGGAAGTAAACAAAATGGAGCAAGCAATTTTTTAGAAAAAGAATTCAGAGCAATGGTTATAAGGACACTGTAAAGGATGGAAAGCAAATTCAACAACATGTGTAAGAATCAAGAGGAAATGATGAAGAACCAGAAGAAATAAAGAATGACATAGCTGGAATAAAGAACACAATAGAAAGCCTCAACAGTAGACTAGAAGAAGCCGAGGACCATATTAATGAGCTAGAAGACAAGTTAGGAAAAAACACCAAGTAGAGCAACTGGAAAAAAAAACCTTAAAAAAGAGGAGGAGCGCCTAAAGGAGCTTTGGGAAAACATGAAACGAAACAGCATCTGCATAATAGGGGTACCAGAAGGAGAGGAAACTGAGCAAGGAATATAAAACCTGTTTGAAGAAATAGTGACAGAAAACTTCCTTGATATTGGGGAAAAAAACTCACACAAGTCCAAGAAGTACACAGAGTCCCAAAAAAGATGAACCCCAAAAGACCTATGCCAAGAAACATCATAATTAGATTCAGAAACACCAACGACAAAAAAATCTTAAAGGCTGCCAATAAGAGACAGAAAGTTGCCTATAAGGAATCTCCCATTAGACTATCAACTGATTTATCAACAGAAACACATCAGGCCAGAAAAGAATGGAAGGAAATTTACAAAGTGATGCAAAGCAAGAGACTGAATCCAAGAATACTATACCCAGCAAGGCTATCATTTGAAAATGAAGGTGAAATAAGGAGCTTCATAGACAAAAATGGGCTAAGGGAGTTTATTACCACCAATCTAGCAACACAAGAAATGCTAAAGGGACATCTTTAAAAAAAATAGGTAGGGAAGAAGGAGACAGGCATAAATAATAAAAATGGTGACAAACAAGTACCTATCAATAATAATCTCAAATGATAATAGATTAAATGCTCCAATAAAAAGACATAGGGTAGCTGAGTGGATAAGAAAACATGACCTACATATCTGCTGTCTACAGGAAACCCACCTCAGAACAAAGAACTCACACAGGTTGATGGTGAAGGGATGGAAAAAGATAAGGAAGGCCACTTCATAATACTAAAGGGAGCAATTGAACAAGAGGATATAACTGTAGTAAACATGTATGTGACCAATACAGGAGCACCCAAATACATCAAAAAACTTCTGGAGGATATCAAGGGAGATATTGACAGCAATACAGTCATAGTAGGGGACTTTAATGCCCCATTGACACCACTGGATAAATCGTCTAAACAAAAAATCAGCAAAGAAACATCAATCCTAAATGACTCACTAGATCCAATGGACTAATTAACATCTTCAGAACATTTATGCAGAGGGCTTGAAAAACTCATTATGTTCAGCATTAATGTATATTTCCTCTTTAAATTATGCATCTTAAAAAATCACCATATTACAAAAAAAAAAAAAAAAAAAAAAAAAAACAAGAAAAACTGGTAAGAAGTTATCTTACTTTGCAACTTAAAGAATTAAAAAGAGAGAAATAAGAAAAGTCCAGAGTAAGCAGAAGGAAGGAAATAATAAAAATTAGAGAAGATAAACTTCATAGAATCCAAGAAAACAATACAAAAGATGAATGAAACCAGGAGCTGGTTCTTTGAAAGGATAAACAAGATTGATGAACTTCTAGCCAGGCTCACCAAGAAACAAAGAGAGAAGACTGAAATAAACAAAATCAGAAATGAAACAGGTGAAATAACAAGAGAAATACAAAGTATTAAAAAAATACTACAAACAACTCTACTCTAAAAAAAACTGGACAACCTAGAGGAAATGGACATATTCTTAGAAAAATACAAGCTTCCAAAACTCAATCAGGAAGAATAAATAACCTGAATAGGCCAATAACTACCAAGGAAATTGAAGCAGTAATAAAAAATCTTCCAGCAAACAAAAGCCCTGGTCCAGATGGCTTTACTAGGGAGTTTTACCAAAAATTCAAAGAAGAACTAGTCAAACCTATCCTCCTCAGACTATTCCAAAAAATTCAAGAGGAAGACACACTTCCAAGCTCTTTATATGAAGCCAGAATTACCCTAATTCCAAAACCAGATAAATACACCACAAAGAAAGAGAATTACAGGCCAATATCCCTGATGAACATAGATGGTAAAATCCTCAACAAATTTATAGCAAATCGAATCCAGTATTACATTAGAAAGATCACACACCATGACCAAGTGGGATTTAGTCCAGGGATGCAAGGATGGTACAATATCCACAAATCAATAAATGTGATACATCACATAAACAAATTGTGAGACAAAGATCACATAATCATATCAGTTGATACAGAAAAAAGCTTTTGACAAAACCCAACACCCTTTCTTGATAAAAACTCTCAGCAAAGTGGAAATAGAGGGATCATACCTCAACATAATAAAAGCCTTATATGACAAACCTATAGCCAACATTATACTCAAAGGGCAAAAACTAAAACCATTTCCCCTAAGAACAGGAACAAGACAGGGATGCCCACTTTCACCACTCCTCTTTAACATAGTGCTTGAAGTGCTAGCGATAGCAGTCAGACAAGAAGCAATAAAAAGTATCCAAATTGGAAAAGAAGTAAAACTCTCATTATTCACAGATGACATGATATTGTACATAGAAAACTGTTAAGGGCCGTTAGAATACACTTAGCTTAATTTATGTCAGCTGGGACTTGGGGAGGGCGGAGCCACTCCCTGAGGGCGGGACCAGTCAAAGACTGGATGCCACTCAGTCTGACTCTCCCGCCCAGTGTTAAGGGGATGGATCTCATGATGTCAAAGGCCCACCCAGATATGATGTAACTTCCTGTAATTCGAGTATATAATAAACAGTGTTCTGAGCTGGAGCTTTCTCTCTGTATGTGCTCTGTCCCTCCAGAGGGCAGGCACCACACCCCACCCAAGCTTTTAATCTATGTTATGTCTGTCTTTCATTATTCTTTAATCCTGAAAGCACCTCCTAGCTTGCTCGAACCGGTTCAAGTCTCCCCCTCCGTGCAGGACATGGAGAGGAGACCACAGCCTCAGCACGCCCTCCATAGAAAACCCCAAAGACTCCATCAAAAAACTACTAGACTTAATAAATGAATTCGGCAATGTAGCAGGATATAAAATTAATACCCAGGAAACTATGGCTTTTTTATATACAAATAATGAACTCACAGAAAGAGAAACTAAAAAAAAAAAACCACAAAAAAATTCCATTTCCCATTGCACTAAAAATATTAAGATACCTAGGAATAAACTTAATTAAGTAGGTAAAAGACCTGTACTCAGAAAATTATAGGACATTGAAAAACGAGATAAAGACATAAACAGATGAATAAACATACCGTGTAGATGGATTCATAGAATCAACATAATGAAAACGTCCATACTACCCAAAGCAATTGATAGATTCAATACAATCCCTATTAAGTTACCAATTTAATATTTCACAGACCTAGAACAAACTCTCCAAAAATTTATTTAGAAAAAAAGACCCCGAACAGTTACAGCAATCCTGAGAAAGAAGAATAAAGTTGGAGGGATCACAATACTAGATATTGAGCTGTATTACAAAGCCACTGTTCTCAAAACTGCCTGGTATTGGCACAAGAAAAGACATATAGACCAATGGAACAGAACAGAGAACCCAGAAATTGACCCAAGCCATTATGCTCAATTAATATTTGACAAAGGAGGCAAGAGCATACAATGGAGTCAAGACAGTCTTTTCAATAAATGGTGCTGGGAAAATTGGTCAGATACATGCAATAAAATGAAACTACATCACCAAATTACACCATACACAAAAATAAACTCAAAATGGTTAAAGGACTTTAATGTAAGACAGGAAACCATAAAAATTTTAGAATACATAGGCAGCAAAGTATCAGACATATGTGGTAGCAATATCTTTACCAATACAGCTCCCAGGGCAATAGAAACTAAGGAGTAAATAAACAAATGGGACTACATCAAAACAATAAGCTTCTGCACAGCAAAAGAAACCATCAACAAAACAGCAAGAAAGGCCACTGCATGGGAGAACATATTTGCCAATGTTATCTCCAATAAGGGTTTAATCTCCAACATTTACAGGGAACTCATACAACTTAACAAATGGAAGTTAAACAATACAATTAAAAAATGGGCAAGGACCTAAATAGACACTTTTCAAAAGAGGACATCAGGAAGGCTAAGAGACATATGAAAACATGCTCAAAGTCACTGATCATCAGAGAGATGCAAATCAAAACGACAATGAGATACCATCTCACACCTGTCAGAATAGCTATCATCAACAAATCAACAAAGGACAAGTGCTGGAGGAACTGGAGAGCATTATTCTAAGGGAAATAAGCCAGTCGGAGAAAGATAAATAGCACATGATCTCACTCATATGTGGGATATAATGATCAACATAATTTGATGAACAAGAATATATCCAGAGACAAATGGCAGGGGAGGGGGTGTTAGAGAGCAAGCAAAGGCTTTGTATGCATGCATATTAGCATAACCAATGGACACAGACACTTGGGCGGTGGGGCTTGCCCAGGATGGGAATGGCTGGAGGGGGGGCTCTCAACTGGGGAAAAAGGAGACATGTAAAACTTTAGACACTAAAAAAAATAAAAACAAAAATGGTGGTACAGCTACACAATGGAATACTATGCTGTTATAAAAAAGAAGAAATTTTACCATTTGCAACAGCATGGATAGACCTGGAGAGCATTATGCTAAGTGAAATAATGCAGTCGAAGAAAGATAAATAGCACATGATCTCATTCATATGTGGGATATAATGAACAACATAAACTGATGAACAAAAATAGATCCAGAGACAAAGAAACACTGAACAGACAGTCCTACCTCAGAGACAACCAGAGATGGGCAGGTAAGAGATTAACCAAAGTACTTGTAAGTATGCATATTAGCATAACCAATGGAGTCAGACACTGGGACAGTGGGGGCTTGTCTTGGGTGGCAGGAGTGGTGGTGGGATCAACCGGGGCAAAAGGAGACATATATAATACTTTAAACAATAAAAAATATATCTATATTTCTAAAACACCCGGGACAATAACTAGTACATAATAAGCATTCAGTATATGTTAGCTATCTATTTTAATTTATATTTTGGACTCTCATAATAAGGTGTCAGTAATTACCTATTTTTTCCCATTTTCCATTTAGAGTTTCCAAGTTTTTTGACTATGGACTTTGTGCTTGGCTTCCTCAACTGTGCCTAACATTTCCTCAACAGTTTTTCATTCCAGGTATCTACACAACCTTGGTGTTCTTTGTTGCTATGCTCTGGTTGAGACAGACCTGACAGTATATTATTGGATTCTTAGTATTTTCTGATCCAAAATTTCCTTGTATCTCCTGAATTTCCTTTAAAAAATAATTTATAATTCAGATACCATAAAGTTCTTTCTTTTAGAGTGCACGATTCAGTAGTTTTCAGTATATTCACAAAGTTTTGCAACAATAACCATCTAATTCCAGAACTCTTCATAACCCAAAATGTAGCTCCATACCCATTAATCACTCATTGCCAACTCCTTACCCATACTCAAAACTCTGACAACCAATAATCTGTTTATCTGTATTTTGTTCCTATATATCTCCCTACTCATATAAATGAAATTATATCATATGTGACATTTGTGTGTGACTTCTTACACTTAGCATTATGTTTTAAATGTTTATTCATATAGTAGCATATATCAATACTTCATTCCTTTTTATTGCTGGTGAATAAACAAAATGTAAAATGTCTCCTCTTTTGAGGAATGTGAGTAGGTAGGACAAATAAAAAATTTAAAGATGGATTGAACAAGTCTCCATGCAACATATCCCTTCTATTTCAAGACCAGCACCATCTGTTTTCTCAATCTTGTTATTTTCAAATCAAGTCCTCTTGTTTTCATGCAGTTGTGATATAGCAGATCAATTCCTCACCTCCACCTCAATTACTTAGCATTGCCATTAGAAAGATATGGCAGGGCCTTACTTGGGCCTTGTTCTTTGAGTTCTTGGATGGCCTAAACTCCTTGAAATAAGTGACTTTCTCAGCTTAGCTCCAGCCCAGAGATGTGCCTTTGTAAGTAGAGAAAAGGCTACTAACGCCCCTGCTTGTGGGTCAGTATACCCATCAAGTCCTAGGTCAGAGACACAAAGGTGGGAACCATTCCTACCCTTAGAGAACATTTGCTGCTCTTCACCCCCATTTTCCACACTTTTATTCTCCTCTCACCCACCTGTAAAATTGAATTATACTTCCTCTGTCATTATTTCTTGGGTTGAGTGTCAAGTGCACATGATGACCACAAGATGGGGATAGAGAGCTTTCTGAAAGTCTCCCTTTGTCTCTTGGGGCTAAGAGCAGCAATTTTATTAGACTCAGTTTTATTTATTCCACAATACATATGAAGCACCAACTAAGGCATGATTCTGTGCAAGAATCTCCCTTTGGTTCAAAGAATTCACAGAATGACGCAAAGTAAAATGTGTGAAATTTGAACTCTGCAAATGAGCAGTGTCCACATTCCATAAACTCATTCTTTTTTCCAAAAGGATACATTGGAGAAATGCACACTTCTTCAGTCAGCATTGTGAGAACCCTGAATACACCTGAATAACTTTTCTCTTTCACAACCCTATCGCTTCTGTGCAAAGCCATATGTCACAGTGTTTTCTATATCTCATCATACCTCATTCAGTCTACTGTGTTGGTCCAGTGGCTCCACAAATGCTCATGCACAACTGTGGAACATGTGTTTGTCTATGAGTTCAAAATAGATACTTGTGAGGTTCGAATATTGTATGCTGCAATATTTTCAAGGGCAGGTGGCACAAATTTGTCATATTTTATATATACATTGTGTTACTATTTTTTAATACCTACTACTTGCCAAGAACTATAAAAAGTATTTATATATACTACTAGAGGCCCGTTGCAGGAAGATTCCTGCAAGAACAGGGCTTCCCCGGGCCTATTCCTGCAAGAACAGGGCTTCCTGAGGCCAGAGCGAAGCAGAGAAGGGAGAAAGCCCTGAGGCGGACTTCGCTCCCTCCCATCTCCACAGCCTTGGCTCCCTCCCTTCCTCACCACCTAGGCTCCCTCCCTTCCCTGCCACTTTGGCTCCCTCCCTTCCCCACCACCTCGGCTACCTCCCTTCCCCACCGCCTCGGCTCCCTCCTGTCTCCGCAGCCTTGGCTCCCTCCCATGTCTGCTGCCTCAGCTCTGCTCCTGTCACTGCTACCTCCAATCTGTTTTCTGCCTCAGCTTCACTCCCGTCTCTGCTACCTCCAATCCATTTCCTTCTCCACCACTTGGCTCCTTTCTGCAGTGCTTGGCTTCCTTCTACACTGTCTTCAGTCTTTGCTGGGCGCCTGTGTATGCAAATTAACTGCCATCTTTGTTGGGTTAATGTGCATACTCTTCTGATTGGCTGGTGGGCATAGCGAAGGTACGGTCAATTAGCATCTTTGTCTTTTATTAGTGTAGATGATGAGTTAGAATGGCATCTTTGTCTTTCATTAGTGTAGATGATGAGTTAGAATGGCATCTTCACACTGACAAAGACTATTTTATTTCTATCTGTGCTAGGCAAATTTATTAGTATATATTAGAAGTTTAATTGATGTTTGCATGATTATTTGATTTGATGAAAGGTTGTAATTATTTTTAAGATGTGACATTGATTTTAATTCTGGCTATATATATATATATGTACTAGTATCTATACATATAAAGAGGTAATATGCTAATTTGTCTGTTATGGTGTCCCAGTCACAACCAATCTGTGCATGGGTCAGGGGTGGGGACTTCCGCCCCCAGTGCTAACATCAATCTGCTTGTGTGTGTCTCTGCCCAGCACTGAGGTGAAGTTGCCTGCCTGCATCCCAGGCTAGGGACTTGACACTGCCTGCATGCATCCCTGTTCAGTGCTGACATGACACTGCGGGTGGGAGGAGGTGAGGGGTGGGGCTGGACTTGATGGGAGAACCTCAGGCCGTGACCCCCTTCACAGCAGCAGGCCAAGGTACCTCAGGCTGCACCCCCACCCCAGCTTCAGGCTGGGAGACCTCAAGCCATGCCCCCCGCCCTGCAGAGCTTGACAGGGGACCTCAGGCCATGCCCCCTGCCCCATGGGGCTTGATGGGGACCTCAGGCCATACCCCTTGCTCGGCAAGGCTTGACAGGGGACCTCAGGCCATGCCCCCTGCCCCATGGGGCTTGATGGGGACCTCAGGCCATACCCCTTGCTCGGCAAGGCTTGACAGGGGACCTCAGGCTGCACCCCCTCCCGGTTAATTTGCATACGCAGGCAGGGAGTGAAGACTGAAGACAACATAGAGGGAAGCCAAGTGCTGCAGAAGGGAGTGAAGCTGCGGAAAAGCAAGCAGGGCGGGAGGGAAGCCTGCCTCGGCGGGTTTCACTCCCTTCTCTGCTTTGCTCCGGCCACAGGAAGCCCTATTCTTGCAGGAATCTTCCTGCATCGGGCCTCTAGTATATATATAAAAGCCTAAGCGACTGTTACAACTGAACAACTGGAACGAAGGGTTGACCAGTTGCTATGATGCACACTGACCACCAAAGGGCAGACACTCAATGCAGGAGCTGCCCCCTGGTGATCAGTGTGCTCCCACAACCAACCTCCCACAGCCAGCCAGTGTCCCCTGGTCCCTGCCCTCAGCCAGCTGGCCTCTCCAGTCAGCCCGATGTGGGGGGGCCAGTTGGCCCCCTGATGTCCTGTGGTTCCTCCCCCCAGCCAGCCAGCCAGCCTCCCATGGACCCTCCCCCCAGCTGGCTGAGCCTCTATTGGCCCCGATCTCTGGCCAGGCCTAGGGACCCCACCTGTGCATGAATCTGCCAGACCCCAGCAGCAAGCTAACCTACTGGTCTGAGCATCTGCCCCTTGGTGGTAAGTGCACATCATAGTGACCGGTTGGTCAACCACTCCTTCGTACACTTACCGTGTTAGGTTTTTATATATATAGATTGCAACTCATGGCGTGGAATTCTCGGCACACACTTTCCCTCCAGCCCCTGGTTTTGGAGACCTCATGTCCTTCCAAGGCTCTGCTCACCCTCTTCAGCTGCCACACACGAAGTAAATTGCATTGTGTGTGTGGAAACCCTTTGCAGGCTCCATGGGTGTGTTTTTACTTTGTTGCAGTTCTGATTACCCCAACGTTAGGAGAGACACCCTCATTATCAGGTAACTCCATCATGGTAAGACCCCTGCTCAGCTTATTGCAGCGGTTTTAAATAGGACATGGGTCACCCTAGATGGTTTGGCTCAGTGGATAGAGCCACGGCCTGTGAACTGAAGGCTCCTGGGTTCGATTCCAGTCAAGGGCACATTCCTGGGTTGCAGGCTCAATCCCCAGGAGAGTGCGTGTGGGAAGCAGCAGATCGATTCTCTCTCATCATTGATGTTTCTATCTCTCTCTCCCTCTGCCTTCCTCTCTGAAATCAATAAAAATATAACAAAAATAAAAATAAATAGGCCATGAATCAAACATTGCTGCTCTCCATCCATCCAATCCCCTTCCCCTCACATCCTCTTTTGTCTTCACCCCCTTTGCCCCCTCCCCCCCCACTCTCTGCTGGGGTCTGTAAAATGGGGTCAGGATTTCTACTTCAACCAAGGGTGATGCTTCTGCACAGCCCTCCTTCCCTCCCCATCTCTGTCCCCTGTCCTGTAGGGTCTCGCCCTGCCTCCCCTCCATCTAACTTGGTGGGCCCTGCTCTGCCTCCTTCCCCTGCGACCTCCTGTCTGCAGCCTCCCCCTTTCTCTTCTGGGGGTAGAACTTCCCAAAGGCTGTGTGAGGCAGGGAAGGGCTGTCAGGGATGCTTGGGATGGGGGTGGGGTGGGCTGTGTGGGGCAGGCCAGGCAGTGAAGGCGGGGATGTGCAGGGTGAGCCCAGATGGGGCCTAAGAGGAGAGCTGGGGTGACAGGTCACGGGGAGGAGGAGGGAGGAATGTGGAGCCTGTCCCATGGTAGAGGCACTGGGCTCCTTGGCTGCCCCACCCAACAGCTTTTCTAGGCTCCTGCACCCTTGTCACACTCTGCCCCTCCCTGCTTCCTACTTCTTTTCAAGTTTTGGACTTGGTTTCTCCGACTCAGCCACACCCCCCTCTCTGCTGCATTCCCGGGAG
>NW_006295185.1:1548302-1553194 GCF_000327345.1 Myotis davidii | reverse complement strand
CTCTCTCCTGGAGTAGTTAGTGAAATTTAACAAATAAAAAGAAGCAGCTCTGAAGATTATAAATTGCGCACTGAGAACGCCACAGGCTGTGGAGGGCTGCGCAGTCCATGGATCCTGCATAGCAGCCTCTCATGCCACTCAGTCCCTCCTGGCTCCCGCCCCTGCCCAACTCTGCCTGGGGCTCAGGCCAAACCCTGGGAGCTTCTTGACAGTTCTCACCTCACACCTCACTTTCCAGTCCAGCCCACCAGCGCCCATAGCAAGCTAACCTATTGGCTAGAGTGTCTGCCTCCTGGTGGTCAGTGCGCATCATAGTGACTTGTTGAGAGGTTGAACTCCCAGTGGAACTCTGGTTGAGGGGAAAATTTGCATATTAGGCTTTTATTATATAAGATGCAAATATTTCTTAAAGAACTTCTTTCCATTCTTTTGGACATAAATATAGATAATCCTCACCCGAGGATATTTTTTCCCATTGATTTCTACAAAGAGTGGAATGAAAGGAGGAGCGGGAGAGAGAATGAGTGAAAGAGACATCAATTGGTTGCCTCACCATGCACCCCTACTAGTGCTGGGGAACCTGCAATGGAGATATGTGCCCTTAACCAGGAATCAAACCCACAACCCTTTATCTGCATGCTGATGCTCTAACCACTGAGAAACTAGCCAGAGCCTCATTCTATTTAATTGTCTGATTGGAAAAATACTTTAATAACATTTTCATTGAGCTTTAAAGATCAACTAAAGACATGCATTTAATAGATATACATTTAATAAATCCTACTAAGAAGATTACCAAGGACAATTTCAAAAGATTATGATAAAGAGTTACTGAGGGGGGTGAAGGATCATTTAACATCAAAGGTAAGGACTTTAGCAATGCTTGGCATTACTCTCTTTAACACACTGAAGATCCAATACATTAGCCAATATAGATTACAAATTGGCTTTAAAATAAATGGCTAATTTAATCCTATTTTATGTTAGAACTAGAGGCCTGGTGCACAATATTTGTACACTGGGAGGATGTTCCTCAGCTTGATCTGTGCCCTCTCGCAGTCCAAGACCCCCCAAGGGGTCCTTAGCACTCCCACCACTGTCGCTGTGCTCACCAGTCATGAGCCCGGCTTCTGACTGGGCAGTGCTCCCCCTGTGGCAGCACACTGACCAGCACGGGGCAGCTCCTGCATTGAGCATATGCCCCCTGGTGGTCAGTATGCATCATATCAACCAGTCATTGTGGAGTTCCGTTGATTTGCATATTAGGGTTTTATTATATAGGACTAGAGGCCCGGTGCACAAATTTTGTGCACTGGTTGGGGAGGGAGGTGGGGGGTTCGGGGGGAGGGAAGGTATCCCTCAGCCCCACTTGTGCCCTCTCACAGTCTGGGATCCCTCGGGAGATAATGACCTGCTGGCTTACACCCGCTCCCGGGTGGCAGATGGCAGGCCCAATCCCTCGGTGCCTGCCCAGCCTTCCCGGGTCTGCACACAGCAGGGCCGATCCAGGGGTTGGGGCGCTGCCCCAGGTCGGGTCACAAACAGGATGCCCAGGCGGGCCGGCCAATCGCTGCTGCCCTGCCCGGCCACCCTGGGTTGGGTCGCACATGGACACCCACCGCCTGGGGTCGCAGATAGCAGGCCCGGATGGCGGCAGGGCAGGAGGGATGGCGCTGTCCCACCCCACCACTCCAGGTCTCAAATAGCAGGCCCAGATGGCAGCGGGGCAGGTGGGATGGCGCTGTCCTGCCCTCCTTGCAGTATGCAAATTAGCCGCCATCTTTGTTGGTGGTTAATTTGCATATTGTGCTGATTAGCCAATGGGAGGCATAGCGAAGTTACGGTCAATTACCATATTTGTCTATTATTAGATAGGATGGATTTACTTTGATAAAGTACAACTTTAGGTTTATAAAATTCTGCTGAAGTCTGTTCATCTTCCTAAATAATTCAATAGATGTAACTGCTTTACCTACCCTTTGGACAAAAGAATGAGAAAATTTTAAATTGTTTCTAATATTTCACCTTATGTCATAGACAAACCATCAGATGAGTCAATATATACACTCAGGAAAAGCTCTGGGCTTTGTGTAAAATATTTGAGTTCAAGCCTTGCCTATTTACTTATAAAATGTGTAACCAAATGAGATGGTTCATGGGAAAGTGTTTTGTATAATGAAAAACTTAGATCTAAGTCTGTCATTTTCAAAAATTGTTCTAGATTAATTAATTGATTCATTCATTAATTCAGCAAATATTTATTGGGCACCAGATCCTGTGCTCTATGCTATGCACACAGTAATGATTTCAGCATCTTTTAAAAAATATGTTTTTATTGATTTTAGAGAGATGAAGGGAGAGATAGGAACATCGATGTGAGAGAGAATCACTGATGTACTGCCTCCTGCATGCCCCCTGACTGGAAATCGAGCTGTGACCTCCTAGTTCATATGTTGACACTCAACCACTGAGCCACGCTGGCTGGGATCTTCATTTTTAAGGCTGAATAATATTCAATTGTTTGTATGCTGAATTTTATTTATCCATTTATCTATTGATGAACATTTGGGTTGTTTTCACCTCTTCACTATTGTAAATAAGGTTCCTATGGTCATGAGTGTGCAAGTATTTGTTTAAGACATTTCTTTCCATTCTTTTGGATATATGCCTATCAGTGGGATTGCTGGATAGAGTTCTGTTTTTAATTTTTCAAAGAACCATCCTACTGTTTCGTGCAGCATTTCTACCGTCTACATTCCCACCAACAGTGTACAAGATTTCCAATTTTTCAATATTCTCTTATAACTTCATGTGTTTTTTTAAATAGTGGGTGTGAGGTATTCATGTTACTTTTGTGTGTTTTTTTTTTCTCCAGTTCATGGAAATGATTCTGCTCCCATTGCAGATTTTGTTAGTGGGAAACTCAGAATTGCGGTAAAGACTTCAGCTATACACTTACACTTTTCTACTTGCTAGCAAACTATGCAGAGTTGGCCCCATGATTCACATGCCTCATTATTTCACCAATTAAAAAAACACACTAGGGGGATAGCATCCCAGGCACTAGCCTTGACATCTCAATCTAGGTTCAAATGTATGCTCATGATTAGAGTAATCAAAATTTCACTGAGGTACAAAATGAGGATTTCATATTCAATTTTAGATGCTTTTTAAATGTTTTCTAAAGCAATGTACATAAATTTACTCTTTGTTACATTCCCACTGTGCAAAATCCAATATCTAATATGTATATAAAGTGATCAATAAATATTTATTTATCAGTTTAGGTAGAAGAGAGGGAGGGAGAAATGACAGGAATGAAAGTTTAGGAGAATGAGAGAGAAGCAGGGTGGAATGGTGGAAAGAATAAAATAAGGAAAAGGAAGGAAGGAAGGAAGGAAGGAAGGAAGGAAGGAAGGAAGGAAGGAAGGAAGGAAGGTAGGAAGGAAGGAAAGAAGGAGAATTGATCACAATTTTAAGGAATGGAGTCTGGTTAGCATTTTTTATTTTCTTCAATTACAGTTTGTATTCAATATTTTGTATTAGTTTTAATTGTACAAATAATAGTTAGATAATCATATGCTTTATAAAGTGTTCCCTCTGATATTTCTAGTACCCACCTGGTGCTGTACATAGTTATCACAATACTATTGACTATATTCTCTGTATCATACTGTATATCCCTGTGACTATTTTGTAACTACCAATCTGTACTTCTCAACCCCTTCACCTTTTTCACCCAGTCTCTCAACTACCCTCCCCTCTGGCAACCATCCATCAGTTCTCTGTATCTGTGAGTTGGTTTCTGTTTTGTTTGTTCATTTATACTGTTCTTTAGATTTTTTAAAGAAATTACACAGGTGTATTTTGAAGCATAGTCAGCTAGGAATATCTGGTATAACCTGAGAAGATAAGAAGTTCTGAAAGGTCAGGACTGTCAAAAATATCAACATCAATGTAATGAGGAGAGAAAGAGACTCCAGGAAAAGAGAAGAAAAATCAGCAGATAAGGAGATGAGAGTAAAAATCACGAGATAGTGGTGTCATGGAGCCCTGACACTATCTAAGGTTATAAGAGTTCAAGTAACATTGGGCTGAAGCATGTTCAATCACAATGCAATATGGAAGACATTTTAAAATTCTGAAAGCTATTATTGTGGATGTTTAAGTTGTACATTTGGAGTAAATGGGACTTGAATAATTTTAGTAAAGCTAAGCTTCTCATTGAAAAGCCAGTAGAGAGTGAGAGGTTGGAATTATGGGAAATAAAGCAAATAATTAATAAATAAAAGTCCTGGAAGAGAAGGAAAGTGGTGTGACCAGGAAGACAAATAGTTATAGTAGAGTGAAAAAGAGAATATATAATCATACAAAACTGGGTGTTGCAGCTCCCTAAGTTTATCGTTTAATAAGTGGCATGTGGAGGGAAGTTGAAGAAGTTTATATCTAATCACTTTAATTATATTAATGATGCAGCATTCAAAGTTTTTGGGTGAGACTATAGGAGGTAGAAATTGGGTAAGGGACATAAGGGGAGTCACAAACATTTGGAATATTAGCTTCTGGAGTACTTGAATGGAATCGGGCACTAACCTGAAACAAGTCAAAAGAAAAGATCATTGAGGCTCAGCTGAGTTTGAAAACCCTAAATTCCAAATTACAGGTTCATTTTTCTTCTTCAGCAGTGTCTAGAACAGGGGTGGGCAAACTTTTTGACTCGAGGGCCACAATGGGTTCTTAAACTGGACCGGAGGGACGGCACAAAAGCATGGATGGAGTGTTTGTGTGAACTAATATAAATTCAAAGTAAAAATCATTACATAAAAGAGTACGGTCTTTTTTTTTTTAGTTTTAGTTTTATTCATTTCAAATGGGACGTAGTTTGCCCACGC
>NW_006295185.1:1542197-1548199 GCF_000327345.1 Myotis davidii | reverse complement strand
CGCGGGCCGTAGTTTGCCCACAGCTGGTCTACAAACTCAAATACAGGAAAAAAATAAATATAGATATGATACTAATACTGGGGTTTGATTTTTAAGGGGAGGTATACTTTATCCTAGAGGAGCATAGAAGGCAGTTGCAGGTATTAGTGAGTATAGTACAGGTGACCAACTGCAGGCTTCAGAATGAGGAAGGAAGGAAGGAAGGAAGGAAGGAAGGAAGGAAGGAAGGAAAGAAGGAAGGAGCTAACAAAGAAGGATAAATTGAGGGTGGTTGGGGGACTGAAGATTTCTAAAGTGGTGAACAGTTATGTTGTGGGAGAGTAATTGGTGATGACAAGGTCTGCGGCATGAATATGGGTAACTGAAGTGGTATTGATTTGCAGATAAGTCCTACAGTTGACATAAAAAATCGAGAACTGAGGATGATGGATTGGAATACAACAGAACTTAGAAAAGAGAGAAGCCCAGATGTCAAGGTCATTGATTAACATGGAACAAAACTATAACATGGTCAGTAGATAACATGGAACAAAACTATAAAAGGTGAAAAGGGATAAAGTGATACGATAACTCTTCTAGACAGGAAAGTTTTACACAATAGTAAATGAATAGTAGTTACAAAGCAGTCTTGATGAATTAGGAGGTCAGCTGCACTTAGTATAGACTCCTGTTTCATATGTGGTAGAGGAGATTAACCTTTTCTACATAAGCATGAGTTCTGGATATAAAAAGTCTTGGTTTAAAACTTCGCTCAGTTACTATTATTTCTGTATGTCACATCACCTTTCTAATATTCTATATTTTAATGTTCAAAATTAATAATGATTTCAGTATTTACCTCATATTGTTTTTTTGTGAGAATTAAATAAATCAGTTCAGATATAGAACTTAGCATAGTGTCTGGGTTGTAGCAAGTACTGTATTTAATCAATGTAATATAATGTTATCTAAACAAATAAGTTTAAGATTTCTGAAGATAAGGGTTTTCATTTCTGTATTTTTCTACCTCTCTCTCAGCCCCAATATGATTATCCCACAGTCTGTCTCATTACAGTTAAATAGAAATTCCATTCTTCTAATTGCTCAGGCTGAAAACAACCATCTTTGACTCCTGTCTTCTTTCATACTACACATTCAATATTTCAGAAAATCCTCTTAGTTCTATCTTTAAAATCAATCTCTAGTCCAATTTCTGCTACTATTTCAGATGTAGAAAGTCTCATTAGATTGTCACTCTTATTATAAAGCCAAAATAAACCAAATAAAGTATACAATCATAGTTTTAACAAACACATCCGTGAGCTGAAGAGACTAAAGTCCAGAAAGTGAGAAGGACAACACACTGCTGCTCTCTTCTCTGCAGCAGGAAGAGGGATTCACCTTAGACAATGTAGGGAGAAACAAGGTGAAAAAACAAGCTTTTAACAGCTGCTTGTGAAACGATAGTAGCAGAGAGGCAGGGAAGTCCAGAGAAGTAATCCATATTTAGGGAGTGTGTATATGCTGGATATTTTTCACTTTTCTTTCCAGATTTATTTTGCATCCCTCTCCACACTGTTCTTGACATAAGAAGGATGATATCTACTATCTAAAACAAAGGACTTCTTTACCTTTTGTTCCCCACTTGGGTTTGTCCAATGGGTGACATACGCAGAACATTGGAAGGTGGGGAGAAGAGAGAGTATTCATTCCCCTGGATCCTTCTCTGAGAAACCATTGTTGACCTCAGTTTGCTTACTGAAAACCATAGCTCCTGTCAAGTAACCTGAATCCATAGACCCTCTCTGGATTCCAGTTACCAATCCTTTCTGTCTGGTCACAGTAATGTCTCTTCCCTCTTGTCAGTAATGGAATACTATACTAAATTTGGTAAGTTTCTGCAAATTTTGCACACACTTTTATTAATGATCACTTTATTAAACTCTTCTCAAATTACCCAGCATGACTATATCTGTTTTCCTTAAGGAACCTGACTGATACAATAAGGCATCCCAGGTCAAGAGTAGTCTCGAGCAGTGTATTCACCATGATAAAGTGGAACATAGCCCTAGACTGAACAAAAATAAAGTCCAGTGAAACCATAACCTATGGGCCCTTTGGGGCCATAATTGGAAAAAATCTAGGTCTTTTGTTATCCCTGGGCTTTCTTTGCCCTCCATGTTGGTGGATCATGCATTTCCATAACTTGAACATATTGTACTAGATGTAGGCCACCCAGAGTTTCTGTAGATCATTTGAGTACTTTAAAATTTTCTTCCAAAAAATAGTGGCTCTTTTCCTCCTTCACCCTAGATTTATTGATACATAAGTGACATGTAACATTGTGTAAGTTTAAGGTGTAAAACTGAGGATTTAATATATGTATATATTGTTAAATGATTACCACAATAAAGTTAATTAACACATTCATTACTTCATAGATACATTTTTGTGAATAAACCTTTTAATATCTACTCTGTTAGTAATTTTCAAGTATATAGTACAATACTGTTAACTATAGTCACCATGTTGTACATTACATTATTTATCCTATAACTCAAAATTTATACCCGTTGACCATATTTAACCATTTCCGTCACTCTTCTGGCAACCACTAATCTACTCTGTTTCTGTTAGTTCAGTTTTTAAGAAGTCCACATATAAATGAGATCATACAGTGCTTGTATTTCTCTGACTTATTTCACTTAGCATAATGCCCTCAAGTTTCATCCATGTTATTGTAAATGGCAGAATTTCCTTCTTTATTATTGCTAAATACTCCATTTTATGTATATACCACATTTTATTTATCCATCTTTCTATGGACACTTAGGTTGTTTTCAGGTCTTGGCTGTTGAAAATAAGCTGCAGTGAACATGGGAGTGCAGAAATCCCTTCAAGATAGTGATTTTATTTCCTTTGGAAAAATACCCAGAAGGGGACTGCTGGATTATATAATAATAGTTCTGTTTTTAAATTTTCAAAGCACTGCCATACTGTTTTCCATAGTGGTTATTCCAATTTATATTTCCATCAACAGTGTAAAAGCATTCCCTTCTGTCCACATCCTCACCAATATTTATATATTGTCTTTTTGATAATAGCCCTATTCACATGTGTAAGGTGATAATCTCATTGTGAATTTGATTTAAATTTCCATAATGATTTGAACATATCTTCATGTGCCTATTGGTCACCCACATATCTTGTTTAGAAAAATATCTATTCAGGTCTTTTGCTCATTTTTAAATTGGCTTTTAAAATTGTTGTTGAGTGGTATGAGCTGAGCGCTGGCTGCTATAAGCCTTGCCATCTTTCTCAGTGTCTATTTGATCCCTAGTTGTTGAGCTCCACAAATTCTCTCAGTGATCCCCATGAGGGAGACTTGAGGGGGCCTCCAGGGTTAATCTGTCAGTACTCGGTGAACTGGGTGCCCAACTTAGGCTCTCTTTTCTTACTGAAAGAACCATAGGCTTGGTGCAGGCCTCTCAGTGCAGCACTTATCCTTCCAATATAATCCTTCTCAGTTTCTGTGGACCAGGGAGGTGCTTTAGTCTCACCTTTGGGTTCTGGGAGTTTTACGATAGAGTCTTTTCTATAGATAGCTGCTGGCTGGTCTTCTTGTAAGGGGGACTGAAATGATGAACAACCTATGTTATCATCACCTTGACAGTGGCTCTTTCTACAACACTGGAAAATTCAAACTGAATGATGTTTACATAAGAGAGAGGCAAGCACAGTACAACAGTGTACAATTCTGAAGATTATTTGAGCACAAAATGGTTTGAATTATAAATGGATGAATGGCTCTATGGGTCAGGGCATTTCATGCTTGGTTGATGAAGAAAACAGATCATCAATTCTCAAAGCTTGTTTCTCTTTGAGAAGTAGCTAGTTGGATAGTGAGATAAGAAAGTTTGTGATAACACTCTGTCAGTTGGTAGTAGTATGGAAAATTGAGAAACCTTAGGGCGACCTTTGATGGTTGGCTGGGGAGAAGCAGGCCATTTAGGACTTAGCCTGCATAACTGTTACTTGAGTCACTTTCACCTGAATCACTCAGTGTGGAAAATATATGTGCCAAAGGGACATGACCTCAGGCTGCCCAAAATGCATACTTTTTCTGGTTTCCATGGAGATGCTTGCAGTGAGGCCAGCTAAGGTCGTGTACATGGTTGTGTCTGGGGAGTGTATTAGAATTATGTCTGTGACCAATTCCACTCCTCTTTCAGGAAAGAGCATACATTTACTGTTCTTCTGTACTAGAATAGTTGAGGGCATGGAAAAGACCAAAGGGCAGGTCTTGGCTATTGAAATGGCCAATCCCCCTCTGAATTGAAAGAGAACACTGGTCAGAATACAGACATAAAGCAGGAAGATTGTGAACTGGAAGTCAGGGTAAATTTGGTTATAAACTAGAAAAAGTAAGCAGTAGAGGAGCCACAGACTGTTTAGTAGTGTGAGCAATAAAGGCTTGGTGAGCAAGGAGGTCAGTCTATTTGTTTATATATATATATATTTTAGAGACCCATTATATATAAACAAATATATATATTTGTATACATATACATATATATTATATTTTAGGCCTTCCTTCCCCTGGCTGCTGGCACCAGTTTTCCTCCGGCACCTGGGACCCAGGCCTTTGGTCCGGCCATAGCAGAGAAGCCAGGCCTTTGCTCCGGCTGCAGCAGTGATGCTTGGCGTCTCTGCTCGGGCCTCAGCATCGAGGATAGGCTTCTCCACTCTGGCCGCAGTGGAGAATCCAGCCTCTTCAGTTTTCAGTCATCTTCAGTCTTCGCTCTGTGCCTGCATATGCAAATTAACCACCATCTTTGTTGGGTTAATTTGCATACTCATCCTGATTGGCTGATGGGCATAGTGGAGTGACACCGATATGTATGTTTCTCTTTTATTAGTATATATATTTATATTTGGTCAGCCTATTTGGATTGCCTCAGAGACACCTGTTGCCCAATGGAGAAAGGGACATTCTGGTCAATGCATGAGTTCCATCTTTAAGATGAGAAGGGGAGCTTTCAAGGGGCATAGGTTATGCCTTCAGGTGGCAATAAAAATTATGGGTGGGAGGAAAGTGGGGAGCTCCAACTACTGGGGACAAATATCCAACTCAGAAGCATGGTTTGGAATGATAAAGAATTTATATAAATCATGTCAAACTCATGACCAGTGGGCCACAGGGGCCGCACAATGTATATTTTTGTGGCTCAGCCAAAATAACCATATGTAAGAAACATTTTAATAAAAGTTTCATAACTTAACTTTATAATATCCTGTTATACATAATTATTAATAACGAACTACAACATTCGTTAATGACTGATCACTATAATCATGTTTCATTCATTTTCCTTAGGCACAGGCACACCATTTCTCTCCACTAATACTAGCAGCAAATATTTTAGCAGTGGATTGCCACGTTATTAGTCTTGGACTGACTTGTTTGGTGTGCTCAACAGGAAATATTTCGCTTTTGGCAAACAAGAAAAATAGGTATATTTGTGTTACGCTTATTAATTTGTCCAGTTATTCAGTGTCTGGTAAGTTAATGTTCAAGAAAAATATTGATTTTTATTAAAATTTTCTATTATTTTATGTTAATGATTACTCATTTATTTCAGCCCTTTGTATTCAGCATGTCTCTATTGAAATAAACCTATGTTTCTATGAAAATTGAAGCTTTTGTTTTTTTGTGGCCCACATAACCTTAAACCTTGTTTATTTGGCCTGTGTTAGCCTTTGAGTTTGACAAGTTTGATGTAGATAGTGAAAACTCTGTTCTGAAATCCACTGATATTCTTCCATTTCTATTATGTTTGATTTCTTCTATTTTCCAGAATGGTCTTTAGTAAAACGTTTAAAGGAAAAAAATACTGTTTTTGAAGAAGAGGGAAACTGTAGTGTCACTGGACATGTATGGAGGGAAGGCAGTAGAATTTTAAGCAGGTAAGTGAATAGAAGCCATGAGGATAGATGAAAGAGAGAGGGAGAGAGAGGGAGTG
>NW_006295185.1:1539222-1541495 GCF_000327345.1 Myotis davidii | reverse complement strand
AGAGAGAGAGAGAGAGAGAGAGAGAAGGGGGAGCAGAATCAGAATCCTAACATCTTTAGCCAAAAAAGGAAAGGGAACCCAAGGCTATTGATCAGCTAAAAGTCCTCATGAGACCACCTTATAGATGATTAATAGACAAACCATGAAACCAAGCTACTACAAAGATATAGAAGAGTGAAGCAGGAACTATCTTTTATGAACAATTTAAAAATGTTTCTTTTAAACCCTCATGACTGCAGGTGGGAATGCAGACTGGTGCAGCCACTGTGGAAAACAATATGGAATTTCCTCAAAAAATTGAAAATGGAACTCCCATTTGACCCAGTGATCCCACTTCTGGGAATATATCCCAAGAAACCAGAAGCACCAATCAGAAAGAATATATGCACCCCTATGTTCAAGCAGCACAATTTACCATAGGTAAACTTTGGAAACAGCCTAAGTGCCCATCAGCAGACGAGTGTAGTAAAAAAAGGTGGTACTGGGAAAAAATATGGCGGCTGGCAGGACAGAGGTGAGGCAGAGGATGTGAGTGAGTGAGGAGATGAAAGGAAAGTTTGTGGATGTGTGTGGTTTGTGTGTGAGTGAGTGAGGGACAGTTAAATCTGGCAGGAGCAGCCCTCCCACAGCAGTAAGTGCAACTTCCCCTGCCTCAGCTGCAGACCTCCGGACACCACATTCTTGTGTTTCCAGTGTGCAGACTTCCAGGGCACACCACTCCATAAGTAGCTTTTGGGAGCTACAGTGAGCCCCCACTGGGTGTGATTTTGTACAGACAAGCATGCACTGCCCCACAGTAGAAATTCTGAATCCCCTCTACCTGAATAACTGCCCACAGACAACCTAGGAGCGCAACTCCAGCACCAGGGCCCCTCAAAGTGCGTCAGAGCTCTGTGCCATACAAAGGCACTGCGACAGTCGTGCATTTCCAATGAGCAGGCACCCAGAGCCCATCTATCCACAGAGTGTTCTAGGGAGCCACTGTGAGCCCCAGCTGAGTGCGATCTTGGAGAAAAAGGACACACTCCCACGGCAGTAGAAATTCTGAATTCACTCATCCTGGACACCTGCCCACAGACATCTAGATTACATGACTTCAGTGTGAGGGCCTTTCAGAGTGCTTCAGTGCACCACTCTGGCAAACTCACCATGGGTGCCCCTGTGAGCTGCCACTGGGAGTGTGTGCCTATCCAACTACAGGTGCAGCAGCAAAAACTGAGTCTTCCCACCACACAGCTGCAGAACTCTGGACACTACAGTCACACGCTTTTCCAGCGCACAGGCCTCCCAAGCCCACCCCTCTACAGGCAGTCCTTGGGTGCTGCTGTGAGCCCCTGCTGGGCATGCACTTATATAAACAGAGGAGCACTGCTGGGCTGTAGACATGCTGAATTCCCTCTTCTGGGATACCTGCCCAGAGACACCACAATCCCGTGGCTTCAGTGCTAGGGTCCTTCAGAATGCATCAGTACATCCTGCTGGAAAATGCACTGTGGGTGTCCCTGTAAGCTGCCACTGGGGGCACATGTATCCAACCACGAAGGGAGCATCAAAGCTGAGTCTGACCACCCCAAAACTACAAAACTCTGGACACCACAGTCATGCCTTTCAAGAACACAGGCCTCCTGAGCCCCACCACCCCAACAGACGGTTCCTGGGTGTCACTGTGAATCCCCACTAGGCACATGCGATTTCAACCAAGGGCACAAGACAGCAAAAATTGGGACAACCCCCTCCATGGCTGCTGACTTCTAGACACGGCAGTTGGGCATTTCCCCACCATGCAGGCCTACGTCCAGAGAACCCAAGTAGCTCAAGTAGGGAGCTATGCTAGATTACAAAGCCCAGGAGACTTGAGAGATCACACCAGTAGCACCATCCCCTAAGTAACCTGGGTAGAAAAGCAAAGGAATCTACAATTAAAACATTACAGCAAAACATGGGAAGACAAGAAAGCAATCCCCAAAGGAAAGAAAAAGAAGCATCACTATTTTTAGGTTTTTTGAGGAAACTCCATACTGTTCTCCACAGTGGCTGCACCAGTCTACATTCCCACCAGCAGTGCACGAGGGTTCCTTTTTCTCCACATCCCCGCCAGCACCTGTAATCTGTTGATTTGTTGATGATAGCCATTTTGACAGGTGTGAGATGAAAATGCATAATCATTTTGATTTGCATCCCTTGGATGATTAATGACTTTGAGCATGTTTTCATATGTCTCTTGACCTTCCTTCTGTCTTCTTTTGGAAGTCCACTATTTAGGTCCGTTGCGC
>NW_006295185.1:1535101-1536883 GCF_000327345.1 Myotis davidii | reverse complement strand
ATGATTTTTTTAATTATACATTAACAGAATTTGTCAAAATACCCTTGAATCACACTTAAGCTTCTCTAGAGAACCAAATAGGAGAAATTTCATTGTTTTTCCCTGAAACAGAATTAGGAGAGCTAGTGAGACAAAGAGGGAAACTATGAGCTTTAAATAAACAAGGAAACATGAATACTTGCCTACTTAAACAAGGGAAACAAAAAGTTAGAACCAGCAGGCTATCAAGAAGAGCTAGCTGTGCAGAGTGGAAATAACTTAATCAATAAAAAAAATTTAAAAAAAGGAATCACCAGAAAAAGAGTTAAATAAAATCGAGGCTAGTAGCATATCAGAGAAAAAATTCAGAGTAATGGTTATAAGGATGCTCAAATGGCTGAATGACAAATAAACACAACTCAATGACAAATACATACAAATCAATGAGAATTATAAGGAATTGAATGAGAATGTCACCAACATGAAAAGGAACCAAGAGGAAATGAAGAACAACATAACTACAATAAAGAACACAATGCAAGGCTTAAAAAGTGGACTAGAAGAGGCTGAGGACTGCATCAGCGAATTAGAGGACAAGGTAGGAAAAAACACACAAACACAGAAGGAACTGGAAAAAACTTATAAAACAAAAGGAGGGCCTAAGGGAGCTTTGGGACAACACAAAATGAAACAACATTCGCGTAATAGGGATAGCAGAAGGAGAGGAAGAGAAGCAAGTAATAGAAAACTTGTTTGAAGAAACAATGACAGAAAACTTCCCTGATATTGGCAAAAAAAAATCTACGCACGTCCAAGAAGCACATAGAGTCCCAAACAAGATGAACTCCAAAAGACCGACACCAAAACACATCATAATTAAATTGGCAGACACCAACGACAAAGTAAGAATCTTAAAGGCTGCCAGAGAGAGACAGAAAGGTACCTTCAAGGGATCTCTTATTAGAATATCAACTGATTTTCCAACAGAAGCACCCCAGGCTAGAAAGGAATGGAATAAAATATACAAAGTGATGCAAAGCAAGAGACTGGATCCAAGAATACTATACCTAGCAAGGCTATTGTTCAAAATTGAAGGAGGAATCACAATCTTAGAAGACATAAAAGGGCTAAGAGAGTTTATTACCACCAAGCCAGCAATGCAAGAAATACTAAAGGGAATTCTGGGCTTTGGGACAACACAAAATGAAACAACATTCGCGTAATAGGGATAGCAGAAGGAGAGGAAGAGAAGCAAGTAATAGAAAACTGAAAAAGAAGAAACAGAAAGGCAAGAAGACACACAAACATTAAGAGTAAAAATGATGATAAACAAGTACTTATAAATAATAGCATTAAACATAAATGGAGCCCTGACTGGTTTGGCTCAGTGGATAGAGCGTCGGCCTGCAGACTGAAGGGTCCTGGGTTCGATTCCGGTCAAGGGCATGTACCTTGGTTGCGGGCACATCCCCAGTAGGGGGCATGCAGGAGGCAGGTGATTGATGTTTCTCTCTCATAGATGTTTCTAGCTCTCTCTCCCTCTCCCTTCCTCTCTGTAAAGAATAACAATACATATATTTTTAAATGCAAAGATGGGAAAACAGGGTCTAAGACAGGGGTGGGCACACTTTTTGACTCGAGGGCCACAATGGGTTCTTAAACTGGACCGGAGGGCCGGAGCAAATGCATGGATGGAGTGTTTGTGTGAACTAATATAAATTCAAAGTAAACATTACATAAAAGGGTACCGTCTTTTTTTTTTTAGTTTTATTATTTTCAAACGGGCCGTAGTTTGCCCACGGC
>NW_006295185.1:1533633-1534693 GCF_000327345.1 Myotis davidii | reverse complement strand
GTGTGCAGGAGTCAGCTGGTCTATGTTTCTCTCTATCGATGTTTCTAACTCTCTATCTCTCTCCTTTCCTCTCTGTAAAAACTCAATAAAATATTTAAAAAAAGAAATAAGGAAGGCCAATGCATAATACTAACGGGAGCAATTCAACAAGAAGATATAACTTTGGTAGACATGTATGCACCCAATACAGGAGCACCCAAATACATAAAACAACTTCTGGAAGATATCAAGGGAGAGATCAATAGCAATACAGTCATAGTAGGGGACCTTAATACTCCATTGACATCACTGGATAAATCCTCTAAACAAAAAATCAGCAAAGAAACAGTAATCCTAAATGACTCACTAGATAAGATAGACTTAATTGACATCTTCAGAACATTTCACCCCAAAACTACAGAATATACATTATTCTCTAGTGCACATGGGACATTTTCAAAGATAGACCACATATTAGGACACAGGCAGTCTCTTCAAATTCAAGAGAATATAAATCATATCAAGCATCTTCTCAGATCACAATGGCATAAAATTAGTAATCAACCATAATAAAAACAATGAAAAATATTAAACACTTCGAGGCTAAATAGCATGCTATCAAACAATGATTGGGTTACCAAATTGATAAAAGCAGAAATAAAAAGCATCCTGATACCAAATGACAATGAAAACACAACAATCCAAAATCTATGGGACACAATAAACCATTTCCCCTAAGAACAGGAACAAAACAGGACACTTGCCCCATTCCTGTTCAATATAGTACTGGAGGTACTTGAGAGGGAAGTTCATAGCTCTACAGCCCTACGTCAAAAGAACAACAAGAAAAACTGGTAATAAAATATCTAACTTTGCATCTTAAAGAATTAGAAAGAGAACAATGTGTGATCAGACAAGAAGAAGAAATAAAAGGCATAATATTGGAAAAGAAGTAAAACTGTCATTTGCAGATGACATAATACTGTATATAGAATACCCTAAAGACTCTACCACAAAACTGCAAGAACTGATAAATTAATTCAGTAAAGCAGCAGGATGCAAAATTAATATTCAGAAATCG
>NW_006295185.1:1533154-1533602 GCF_000327345.1 Myotis davidii | reverse complement strand
AAACAAGGTTGATGTACCTTTAGCCAGTCTCATCAAGATACAAAGAGAGAAGACCCAAATAAACAAAATCAGAAATGAAAGTAGCAAAATAACAGCAGATCCCACAGAAATACAAAGGATTGTTATAAAGTACTATGAACAACTCCACTCCAACAAACTAGACAGCCTGGAGGAAATGGATATATTCCTAGAAAAATATAACCTTCCAGAAGTCAATCAGGAAAAATCTAAATACCTGAATAGGCTGATAACTATGGAGGAAATTGAAGCAGTCATTAAAAAGCTCTGAGAAAACAAAAGCCTGAGCCAGATGGCTTCACAGGGGAGTTTTACCAAACATTCAAGGAAGAACTAAAACCTATCCTCCTCAGACTATTCCATAAAATTCAACATGAGTACCATTTCCAAACACTTTCTATGAAGCCAACATTACTCTAATCCCAAAACA
>NW_006295185.1:1530729-1532353 GCF_000327345.1 Myotis davidii | reverse complement strand
AAAAAAAATTAAGCTACTTAGGAATAAGCTTAACTAAAGAGGTAAAAGACCTCTACTCAGAAAACTACAGGATGTTGAAAAAAGTGATAGAGGAAGACATAAAGAGATGGAAGAATATACCGTGTTCATGGATAGGTAGAATCAACATCATCAAAATGTCGATACTACCCAAAGCAATCTATAGATTCAATGCACTCCCCATTAAAATACCAACACCATATTTCACAGATCTAGAAAGAACTCTCTAAAAATTGATCTAGAATAAAAAAAAAAAGAGAAAAAGAAAAAAGAAAACCCAAATAGCTGCAGCAATCCTGAGAAAGAACAACAAAGTAGGAGGGATCTCAATACCAAATGAAGATGTATTACAAAGCCACTGTTCCCAAAACTGCCTGGTACTGACACAAGAACAGACACATAGATGAATGGAATAGAATAGAGAACCCAGAAATTGACCCAAACCAGTATGCTCAATTAATATTTGACAAAGGAGGCAGGAACATACAGTCTCTTCAATAAATGGTGCAAGGAAATTTGATCTGACACACGCAAAACAAATGAAACTAGACCACCAACTTACACCATATACAAAAATAAACTCAAAATGGATAAAGGACTTAAATGTAAGATGGGAAACCATAAAAATATTAGAGGAATACAAAGGCAGCAAAATCTCTGACATATGCGGAAGCAATTTCTTCACCCATACCATTCCTAGAGCAATGGAAACTAAAGGGAAAATAAACAATTGGGACTACATCAAAATAAAAAGCTTCGGCACAGCAAAAGAAACCATCAACAATAAGAATTCCCACTGCATGGGAGAACATATTTGCCAATGTTATCACTGATAAGGGTTTAATCTCCAACATTCACAGGGAACTCATACAACTTAACAAAAGTAAGACAAACAGCCCACTAAAAAAAAATGGGCAAAGTACCTCAATACTTTTCGAAAGAAGACATAAGGAAGGTCAAGAGACATATGAAAAGATGCTCAAAGTCACTAATCATCATAGAGATGCAAATCAAAATGACAATGAGGTACCATCTCACACCTGTCAGATGGCTCTCATCAACAAATAAACAAGTGCTGGTGAGGATTCAGAGAAAAAGGAACACTCGTGCACTGCTGGTGGGATTGCAGACTGGTGCAGCCACTGTGGAAGACAGTATGGAGTTTCCTCAAAAAACTAAAAATGGAACTCCCATTTGACCCGGTAATCCCACTTCTAGGAATATATCCCAAGAAACTAGAAACACCAATCAGAAAGGATATATGCATCCTTATGTTCATAGCAGCACAATGTACAATAGCTAAGATTTGGAATCAGCCTAAGTGCCCATGAGCAGGTGAGTGGATTAAAAAACTGAGGTACGTCTACACAATGGAATACTACGCTGCAATAAAAAGGAAGGAACGCCTACCATTTGCAATAGCTTGAATGGAACTGGAGAGCATTATGCTAAGTGAAATAAGTCAGTCAGAGAAAGATAAATATCACATAATCTCACTCATTTGTGGATTATAATCGACAACATAAACTGATGAAAAAATATAGACCCAGAGACATAGAAGCATTGAATAGGCCAGTGTCAAACCTCAGAGGGAAGGTGGAGGGGG
>NW_006295185.1:1514485-1530323 GCF_000327345.1 Myotis davidii | reverse complement strand
ATAGAGAGTTAGAAACATCGATGAGAGAGAAACATTGATCAGCTGCCTCCTGCACACCCCCTACTGGGGATGTGCCCACAACCAAGGTACATGCCCTTGACTGGAATTGAACCCAGGACCCTTCAGTCTGCAGGCCGATGCTCTATCCATTGAGCCAAACCGGTTAGGGCAATAAAGAATTTTTTAAAAATAAAATGTTCCTTTTATAGATGGCCTATGGTGTCCAGAAGTAGCGTCTTATAGATCTGTGTGAAAGCAGATACTAATGTGCAGACAAACATTGCCCTATTTGCTAATTAATTGAATCCCAACAAGAATTCCTGGAAATGGGTACTATAGGTGAGTCTCCATTAGGTTAAGTGATTTACCATCCTATCTACTAAAGAGGTAATATGCAAATTGACCATCACTCCAACACACAAGAGGGCCGCCCCCGTGTGGACACAAGAGGGCCGCCCCCGTGTGGACACAAGAGGGCCGCCACAAGATGGCTGGCAGGGGAGGGCAGTTGTGGGCGATCAGGCCAGCAGGAGAGGACAGTTAGGGGTGACCAGGTCAGCAGGGGAGGGCAGTTGTGGGCGATCAGGCCAGCAGGAGAGGACAGTTAGGGGTGACCAGGTCAGCAGGGGAGGGCAGTTGAGGGCAATTGGGCCAGCAGGGGAGCAGTTAGGCATCAATCAGGCTGGCAGGGGAGTGGTTTGGGGGTGATCAGGCTGGCAGGCAGAAGCAGTTAGGGACAATCAGGGCGGCAGGCAGGCAGGGGGGGGGTTGGGAAGCAGCAGTCCTGGATTGCGAGAGGGATGTCTGACTGCTTGTTTAGGCCCAATCGCACTAGGATTGGGCCTAAATGGGCAGTTGGACATCCCTCGAGGGGTCTCAGATTGTAGGGGGTGCAGGCAGGGCTGAGGCACACCCCCCTTTCCCGTGGATGAATTTCTTGCACCCGGCCTCTAGTATGTGATATAATTAATAAGTGACAGAGTTAAGTTTCTCTAGATATTTTTATCTGGATTCTTGATTAAGTGCTCTGTCCTTTGGACCACAGCTTCTTCATGCTGTTCCTTGAAAAAAAAAATCCAAATAAACCATTGCCTTGGTTATTTTTTTTAATGTTTAAGACCTTGTCATACACCTCTGTCTTACACAGACTTAATGATAGGTGCTGCTTTTCTGGCTCTGAGTTCCAGCTTCCCTCATAAACCATAGTTTAAACTCTTCACTAAGACATCTCATTAGAATCAGACAAGTCTCCGAACTCTACAGTGTAAACATACTGCCTCCTCTGGACATGGACTCTGCTGGATTCACTCCAAACCCTTATGGAATATTCGATAAAGTAGGGTTTTGGTAGACACCTATCTTGGGTAACTTAGGTAAACTTGAAGTTGTTACTGTCTATGCTACTAAGGTTTCTGAGAATAATGTGGTAGACACCATCTCCGTGGCTCCCAATTAATCAGGAATATCTCAGATCTGATGTGGAAGCAGTTAAAATTAACTCATAAATAAGAAATTAGAATAGGATATGATGCTAGATGAATGTACATGGGTGAAAGTTGTCGAAAGGAGTGCTTAAGAAGGAATTAAGCAGGTTGTTATATTAATACATGCACACTGTACTGGATGCTGTATGCGCTGTTTGTTTCCCTTTCAGGATCAAGGCACTTATTATCCCAGATGCCAGTACTCTTGCATGCTGATAGCTCATAACTGAATTCCTCCTCAAAAATTCTTTATACAAATGGAGCTACCTGTTTTAATATTATGATTTCCTCTCCAGGAGCAGCCTATATCCACTGACTGGTTGAAGTAGAAGTATATAGACTCCTTGCCTCAATGTGTGCCATTTTTTTTTAAGTCCATCCCAGCTCTAGAGCTCCCTATAGGGTTTACTGAATCCTTCATTGTGATTGCAGCACAGTTCAGCTTTTCTCTCTCCTCAATCCTGCTTCCCCTACTCCTTCATAAGTATTGCAAGAATAGTCCCCAATATACATACTACATTCATATTACCATTTTAGCATCTGTACTCTGGGAAACCCATCTTGTGGGAGTTAGTTCTGGGTATGGTCATGGAAAGCAGCACTAAAATGGGATTTTCAGCTGTATACTTGCTGATCTTCTGACAAAGAAGAACCATTACTGATGGAAACACTGATATCCTATATCATGCATTTGTTAAAACTTTTAGTGATGATAAACTGGTATGGAAAATCAACACAAGGCACATACTAATAGGTACAACATTCAATGTTTGAAAGATATAGGGGAAATAGTAAATATGAAGACCGAGAGCCCTGGCTGGTGTGGCTAAGTTGGTTGAGCATGGTCCCATGCACTCAAAAGTTGCCGGTTCAATTCCCAGGTAGGGCACATACCTGGCATGTGGGTTCCATACTCAGTGGGGGGCATGCAAGAGGCAGCCAATCAGTGTTTCTCTCTCTTTTTCCCTCTCCCTTTCTCTCTCTCTCTCTCTTATAAATTAAATACATGTTTTAAAAGATTAAGAAATTGGATGGTTATTATGGCGTTATTGATACTTTTGAGAAAGATGTTGGAAAGCTGAAAATGACCAAGCACAATTTAAAGGCTAAGTGTCCAAGCTAGAGATCCTCCTTAGCAGCATATAAAAAGGTTCATCTAATTTAGCTTGAGGACTGACAAAAACTGAAGAGCAGGCCCAGTACTTAATTATAAAAGTAGCAGAGCAGATAATGTTGAATTCTCAGTTCTGGCAAGTCTGCTATGCCAAGGTCAGAAACCTGATTCAAGAGTGAAACCATGAGAAGTGAAATGTGGATATCAAGGTCAATATACACACAAAAATGCTGAATCTCAAGATTCCCCTGAACATTCCGAGTCTGCAGAAGTGGCCAATTCTCCACGTTAAATACGATGCTTGTAGACAAGCAGAGAAAGACAAGCTGTTCCTCCACCCTTAGAATCTATCCTTACCTCCTCTCCTTACCACAATATTAATAACTGGCATTAAATTACAACAGGGAATCACTAGGCCTGCTAGGATAGAGAAGGAATTATACCACAAAGCAGTTTTAATACCTAGCCAATATGTATTGATAGGAGCTAAGAGAATATTGTATGCGTCCTAGGATGCTGGATCAGGTATAGGATGTAACATAAAGTTGGTTAAGAGAGATTTTTATAATATCTGAGTACTCCCATGATATAAGATTTAATATCTTGGCCAGGACCCCAAAGAACAGTGCTAAAATGCTAAGTTATATCTTACCAGCTTGAATAAAGCAATGTAAAGTAAAAAGGTCTGAACTGCTGTGGCAAAAGAAATAAAAAGCCTCACAGAAGTGAGAAGGCAGTATACATACTATCCAGACTGAGAAATATCACAAAATTATGCTCCTTAGAAAAAACTTGAGAACATTTCATCAACCAAAGCATAAAGAGTTGTACTGTTGAGAGAGGGGCACCAGCACCAATGAAAAACTCAGTTGTGGAATTCTTAAATAGTTCAGAAACAGAGTACCTTATTTTTTCATGTATATGATGCCCCCATGTATAAGATGCCCCCCACTTTTCTAACTTAAAATTAAATCAATATTTTAAACATTTTTCTGGTTTTCTTTATAAGGCCTTCTTCTTTTTTGGCATTTAAGGAATTGTTCTTCCTGTTTTCTCCACTGTCTGATCATACACCCAGTGCGAGGTGATCCAGATTGCCTCTCTGCAGCTCTATTTCCATGCCCTTTTGCATAGCTGATTAAATTCAGTTTGAATTTTGCAGAGTAAGACAATCGCTTACCGGTATTTATCTTTTTATTTTTTGACATCTTTATGGGCTCAGAATGCTCCAGTCCCTGTGTACTCTCCACCCCCACCTCCAATTATGGCATCGGCTGATGTCAGTAACAATAAGGCTTATGATTGGAGGAAGCCTGTTTGACAAGGTATGGGCAGCTATGCACCCCTGCAGCTTCCCCTTCAGCTGACTTCTGTGTATAAGACGCACCTCAATTTTGAGTCTAATGATTTTAGAAAAAAATAGCATCTTACACACGGAAAAATGTGGTAGATTATGTTATTATGAAACTGGGCTCTGGGGTGTTAGGATCCTTAAATAATATAAAGCGAGTGGTGATGTTTAACTGTCAGAAGCAAGGTAGATGAAATTGTCACAATGAGCAACAAAGCTAGAGTGAAAATCAGACCTCTGGAAATCTATAGATATGGTTAATATAACACAGTATCCCTGGGGGACAAGAAAGATAGTCAGCTATCAAGGGCACTACTAAATCTATATAATCAAAAGAAACCAAGGATAGATAATCAGGAGGCTACAGAAGAACATCAATAAATAGTCATAATCTCTTGCCAAGTTTCTGGATTTGAGCCAGTTTATAGACCCAGAAGACACTTATGGAAGGGGAGGAGTTTTTAGGAGAAAGGACACTGAAACTGCAGAAATTGTGTCATAATGATTTTTAAAATTCTTTTCCAAAGAGCCCTATGATGTTTTATTATGGTATCTGTAAACTGGGGTGGAAAAATGAATACCTAGATACTAAAAACACTGATAGGTAAAAGATTTGACTTGCTATTGATTTCAAGATAATTGAGATATCTCCATGTAGCATTTTAAGTGTGGGAGCATATTTAGAAGTAAGTATTAAAAGGAATCTTACTCCAGGTTTGGTTCACAGTGAATCCACTGGCCCCAGTCCCACTCAGTGACCATTTTCCTAGTCCTTAAATGTATTATATTGATAATGGAAAAAATATGCATAGATAGTAGTTGGAAGAACCACCTCATTGGTCCTTTGTTGGGGTAAGAGCTATCACAATGGAGAAGGTTAATTGAAAGCCTTTGACCCTCCCCCACCTCAGCTCCAAGACTAAGATTTGAATAAAAAATAATATTGTATTCCTGGGGAATGGTAGAGAATAGTGTCAACCTTAAAGGCCTGAAAGGTGCAGGGGTGGTGGTTTCCATCATATCTCCATTTAATTTACTAGTTGGCTCCTACAATAACACATGAAGCATGACTATGGATTACTACAAACTCAACCAAGTAGTAGGCTCAATTACACAAGAATGTAAAAGATCTGTAATCAGAAGATTATAAGACACTGAAAAAGAAAATTGAAGAAGATACAATTAAGTGGAAAAGTATATATTGTGTCCATGGATCAGAAGAATTAACATCATTAAAATGTTCCTATTACCCAAAACAATCTATAGATTTAACACAATTTTTATCAAGATACCAATGGTCTATTTTACAGAACTAGAACAAATATTCCAAAAATGTATATGGAACAACAAGAGACCCCAAATAACCCCAGAAATCTTGAGAATAAAAATAAAATTGGAGGAATTACACTACCTGGTATCAAGCTATACTACAAGGCCATAGTAATCAAAACAGCTTAATACTGGCAAGAAAACAGGCATATAGATTAATGAAACAGAACAGAGATTCCAGAAATAAACCCAGAGATTTATGGCCAATTAATATTTGACAAAGGAGGTAAGAATACACAACGAGGTAAAGACAGTCCATTCAATAAATGGTGTTGGAAAAATTGGAAAGATACATGCAAAAAAAATGAAACTAGACCACCTTTTTACACTATACTCAAGAATAAACTCAAAATGGATTAAAGATTTAAATGTTAGAGTTGAAACCATAAAAATCATTTAAGAAAACATAGGCAGTAAAATCTCAAACATTTGTCGTAGCAATATTTTTTTTCTGACATATCTCCCTGTTCAAGGGAAACACAGTAAAAACAATGGGACTACATCAAACTGAAATGTTTTTGGACAGTAAAGGAAACTGTCAACAAAATGAAAAGTCAATGCACTGAATAGGATAATATATTCACCAATACATCTGATAAGAGGTTAATATCTAAAATTAATAAAGAACTTATAAAACTCAACACCCCAAAACAAACAATCCAATAAAAAATGGGCAAAGGACCTGAATAGACACTTCTCTAAAGAGGACATACAGATAGATGGCCAACAGACATATGAAAAAATGGTCAATGTTACTAATCATCAGAAAAATGCAGATTAAAACCACAATGAAATGTCACCTCACACCTGTCAGGATGGTTATCATCAATAAATCAACAACGACAAGTGCTGGCAAGGATGTGGAGAAAAGGGAACCCTCATGCATTGTTGGTGGGAATGCAGACTGTACAGCCACTGTAGAAAGCGGTATAGAGTTACCTCAAAAAATTAAAAATGGAACTGTATTATGACCCAGGTTTTCCACTTCTGGGAATATATTCAAAGAAAACCAAAACACTAATTTAAAGAATATATGCACCCCTATGTCAATCACGTTATTTATAATAGCTAAGATCTGGAAGAAGCCTAAGTATTCATCAGTAGATGAGTGGATAAAAAAGCTGTGGTACATTTACACCATGGAATACTATAGCAGTAAAAAAGAAGACTCTCTTTCCCCTTGAAACAACATGAAGGGACCTGGAGAGTATCACGCTAAGTGAAATAAATCAGTCAGAGAAAGACAAGTATCACATGATCTCACTCATACGTGGAATCTAAATAACAAAATAACTGATGAATGGAGTGGATCCAGAGACATGGAAGTATGGAACAGAGTGTGGAATCTCGGAGGGAAGGTGGGGGAGGTAAGTGGGTGGGAGGTAATCAACCAAGGACTTTATATACATATATGCATGGCCCATGGACACAAACAATGGGGCAATGAGGGCCTGGGGCCAGGATTGGGGATGGGCTGGAGGGGGTCAATGGGGGAAAAAGGGGACATATGTAATACTTTCAACAAAAAACCAAATAAAAATAAAATTGGGATTCCAGGAATGTGACCTACCTAGCATTGTACCAGTGCCTGATAAATAGTAAGCACTCGATAGTAATTGTATAGTTGTCACAACCTGAATTTCTGGGTCTGCTTTGGTGTTCTCAGCTATGGAGTTCCGAGTAATGTTTCAAGATTAAGTCTCAAAGAAAGCCTTGATGGTGAGTACTCTAATTTCCAAAACATAGTTGATAAGGCATATCCAATTTCCTAGAGATATAGGTATTAAAGTGGATGTCTCCAAAGATGTTGTCTTCTGGGGATAAGGTGGTCCTCACTGTGTAGTTGAAGGAATTTTTCTTTATGGTATAAGACCATTACAAGTTAGAGTAGGCTAGTGTTAGGGCCAGGGGAAAGAATTAGGTATAGGGGAGAAAATTGTGGATTCTCATCTTCATCTGCTTGATAGCTACACTTGCAGTGGAAGACAACTAGTGTTCCCCCAAAAGGTCATATTAGGACACATAGAAAATGAGAACTACATGGCACATTGGGGAACTGGACAAAATTAGAGTTGAAGGTAATTGGACCTTGTACTTTGAATGCCCCAGACCTCATAGTCACTTCAAGGGCCAAGAAGATCAATATTTCACAAACTTATAACCCAGTAAGTATATAGAAAAGTTGCCATGGCAACAAATACTCCCCTCTTCTGGAAATCAGTTATTGGGCTAAACCACAACTGTGAATAGAAACTGGTAAACACCAGTAATCTCAGAACAAATACATTTTACCTGGGGTGTTTTTAAGTTTAAATGACTGATGCATTTAGAGAGCATCATGTGAACATCTTGGATGAACAGAACATACAGGCCATGGTCCAATAATTCCATCTTTGAATTTTCAAATAGGCCCTTTTCAGAGTTATTCCAAATGTGGTGTTACTTCAGGTGATGAGGAAACTGTGATCTCATTATCAAGAATAAAAAACATGATATCTTTAAGATATACCATCCTATCTAATAAAAAACAAAAAGGGTAATTAACCGTACCTCCACTACACTTCCCATTGACTAATCAGGGCTATATGCAAATTAACTGCCAACAAATATGGTGGCCGGCAGGCACGCAGCTGAAGCGAGCAGGAGGCTTGCTTGCCCCAGTGATGGAGGTAGCCAAGGTTCCCTGCCTGCTGCAGTCTGGCTCTGAGCCTGAAAGCAACAATGTTTCAATTATAGAAGGTAAATAAATCCCAGAAAAAAAAAGAAAAGGAAAAAAGGAGAGGCTGGGAGCTTCAGTCCTGGCCAGCCTGAAAATGGCCCTCAGCCCCTCATCCAGACTGGCCAGGCACCCCAGTGCGGACCTCCACCCTGAAGGGAGTGTGACCAGCTGCAAACAGCTATCAGACCCTCACCCAGGCTGGCCACACACCCAAGCAGGACCCCCACCCTGATCCAGGACACCCTTCAAGGCAAACCAGCCAGCCCCGACCCATGCACCAGGCCTCTATCTTATATAGTAAAAGGGTAATATGCAAACTGACCCTAACAGCAGAAAGACTGGGAATGACTGGTCACTATGACACACACTGACCAACAGGGGGCAGACGCTCAATGCAGGAGCTGCCCTCTGGTGGTCAGTCGCTCCCACATGGTGGAGCTCCACTTAGCCAGAAGCCAGGCTGATGGCTGCCAGTACAGTGGTGGGGGTGGGTGCCTCTCCTGCCTCCTCAGCAACGCTAAGGATGTTTGACTGCAGCTTAGGTCTGCTCCCTGCTGGCAAGTGGACATCCCCTGAGGGCTGCTGGGCTGCCAGAGGGATGTCTGGCTGCCATCTTAGGCCCAATCCCCCGGGGAGTGGGCCTAAGCCAGCAGGTGGTCATCCCCTGAGGGGTCCCAGACTGCGAGAGGGCACAGGCCGGGTTGAGGGACCCACCCGAGTGTACAAATTTTTGTGCACCAGGCCTCTAGTAGTCTTATAATTATGCAATCACATGGGATTTCATTTATTAGTGTTTGAAAATAGATATTGAATAAAGAAACAACAGATAAATATTGACTGCGAAATATTTGGTCTACCATTTTCCACACATCATTCTCATGTTGAAGACATAAACCCAATTATATAAAAAGGATATTTGAAACATTTTGCAAAAGAAGATAATAACAATATCCAGCAAGCACATGAAAAGATACTTAATATCTTTAGTCAGAGAAATGCAAATTAAAATCACAGTGCTATTCAACTACAAGTCCCTTAAAATAACTGAAATTTAAAAAACCTGAAAAACTGTAGGTATTTACAAGAATGTGCACAGAAACTTGAGAAGAGAGCTTGTCAATTTCTCATGAAATAACTATATTTATTTTTTGACCCAGTGATTTAACCTCTAGGTATTTACCCAAGGGAAAGGAAAACACAAGGACACACAATAAATTGCACATGAATGTTTACAATAGCTTTGTTGAAAATATTCAAAACATAAAAACATCCCAAATTTTCATTAACAGCTGAAGTGACAAAAACTGTGATATATCCATAAAATAGAATGCTACTTAGCAATATAAATTTAATTCTTCTGTTATATGCAAGAATATGAATGAATCTCAAAAATACTATGTTATGGAAAATAGACATAAAAGAGTATATAGTGCATTCTTCCTTTTAAACAAAACTCCAGAAGCAAATATATTCTAGGTGACAAAAGAGGATTTGTGGTTGCCTGAGGCTTGGAATCGAGGGCTGGTTGACTGGAATAAACACAAGGAAAGTTTTGGGGATAATGAAAATATTTGATATTTTGATTGTGATATTTGTTACTTACAAAGGTATATAAACTTGTCAGGACTCATTAAAAATATACTCAAAATGGGCAAATTTTATTGTATGTAAATTATATCTAAACATATTTTAAAAGAAGCTATGTCTTTGTCAAGATGATCTGAGAACTCCTGAGTTAATAGGTTTGGTCAGAAACTTATTGCCATGAGGCTGTGTTAATTCTGGAAAGAGGCAGAACTCTCCATTTTATATAAAACTAGAGGCTCAGTGCACAAAATTCATGCACTGGGGGAGGGGGTGTGTCCTTCAGCCCAGCCTGCACCCTCTCCAGGACTGCTGGCTCCCAACTGCTCACTTGCCTGCCTGATTGCCCTAACCACTTCTGCCTGCCAGCCTGATCACCCCCTAACTGCTCTCCTACCATCCAGATTGCCCCCAACTGCCCTCCCCTGTCAACCCAATCACCCTCAACTGCCCTCCCCTGCAGGCCTGGTACCCCCCAACAGCCCTCCCCTGCTGGCCCAGTCACCCCTAAGTACCCTCCCTTGCAGGCCTGGTCACCCCTAACTGCCCTCCCCTGCAGGGCCAGGTTGCCCCCAACTGCCCTCCCCTACAAGCCTGGCCCCCCCTAACTGCCCTCCCCTGCAGGCCATCTTGGGGTGGCCATCTCGTGGCCACATGGAGGGTGGCCATCTTTGACCACATGGGGGCGGCTATCTTGTGTTGGAGTGATGGTCAATTTGCATACTGGTCTTGACCAATTAGCATATCTGGTCGTGATTAATTAGAATATCCAGGATAATTAGCATATCCCTCTCTTATTATATAGGACTAGTACAGGAGCCTAATGTAATTCTGCCACAAGTTGTTATCTATATGTTATTGAAAGGACTTGGCATTAGGCTTAGAGAAACAACTCAAGTGCTTGACATAACCATTGACCCTGAATTATCATATTTGCATGCAATTTTGACTTCATTTAGGAAAATGCGTTCTGGTAAGTGACACACTTGTCTGGAATCCCAGTAAAGAAGTGGCAGATGGTATAGGGCCAAAGAGGGCATAACTAGAGACTATATCCTAATTAGTGGGATTTGCCTGACTCTATATCCTAATTAGTGGGATTTGCCTGACTCTCTTCATGTTCTACCAGAATCTAAAGTACCCAGAGCCCTTCCTAATTCATGGTTGCATGTTGCTCCTGAACTTCCCCAGAAGTGAGAGTAATACTGATTAAAAGAAAAGGTTCTTAACTTTTTTTTGCCCTTGAATGCACCATGCTGAACACTGGAGGGCACCCTTGTGCCATTGTAAGTTAAGAGCTGTAGGTATCAGAAGTGTGGGATGCAGATAATTTTAAGCAGTCATCTGAGGGATTTATCAGAAGGGATTTATCCCTTGTGTGCCACTAGGACCTGGGTTGGGTTAGAGGTCACGAGGAAAACAATTAAATACTGATTAGAAATTCAGTCAGTGGTGGCCTAACTTTTTAGGCAGAGCTCACTGGGCCATGAGCATGAGAAGAGACTTTAAAGGAGCCTACTGAAAGTACATACAACATATACTTTCAACTATCATCTGTATGCAGATTCCCAAGCCTATACTTTGAGGTCTTCTATCTGTGATTCAGAAGTATAGATAGATATTCAACCAATTACTGAATATATAGCCATTTGAATATCTGTCAGACACTTTAAACTCATAGTTATCAAAACAAAATATTTTCCTTTCTCTCTTTGCCACCCACTGTCCGCAAACTTTCATCCCATTCCAAAACCTCAGCTACCATATCCTTCTCATAGACTTGCTCATTTACCAGTGTTCCAATCTCAGTAAATACATGTTATTTATTTTTAGCTATTTTCCCCAGTATTGTTTTTTAAAAGTACAAGGGACTGGTCAATAAAAAAGTGTGAAATAGGTTCATCTAACTGTCTTTTAATATTCTATGCTGGAGACACTTTGACCAATCACTAGAAATTGAAAAGTGATGATGATGTAGGACTAAAAATGGAACTCCCTCATCTCTGACTTTCTGAACAAACTCTGGGGGATCGAGTTATTCTCCAATTTAGATTTTTAAGTAGACACAGTGAATTCCTGTACTCAAAAGACTAGAGATGAAAGCAGATATTACCATTTCAATGTGTCAAACCCTTTGTTTTATTTAGGGTTCCAGTCATATTTTAGCATTTCTTAAATAATATTATATATGACCTAAAATTTGGACAAAAGCTATGTTTGAATGATATACTCACTCAAACTCCCATGTATAGCCTCACACAACCTTCTATTCCAGTTGGTTCCATCTAGTTTACATTAGAGCAACCAATTTTATTCTACTGTTACAAGTAAGTTTTATAGTGTTCAGATAGTTGGATTCCTGGGGTTCATCTACTCAAGCCAATGTATTAAGAAAATGCTGGCAAATGTTTGATGATTCTACAGTAGAAATGCTATATAGTTTCAACATGATTATGTCCTGAGTGAGATTAGAGAATAACACTCAGCAGAAACTAATTGCTTTAGTTCCTAGAGGGCACTGCCTGTTTTTGCTTGTTACTTGCTATTTACACACATGCATGTAAATACACAAATATACAAATACTCATGTGGATAGCAAAAAAGCCAGATAAGATCCCATTTTATAGTGAGACACAACCATAAGGTTGTTTTGTTTACTAGTGTACATAAATGCTTAAAATTCATCACTATGCCATGTTTCTTTGCATTGTATACTATCAGGAGATAAAGTAAAAAAACCTGTGCTGGAAGAATGTTAGGTAGTGATAGTCTAACCCTGATGTGCCTCAAGGACAAAGGAACACTGGGGGTTGCAGGAAAGAAGGACAAACCTTCTTATGACCAGAGTGGAGACATTCATTGCCATAGTTTACCTTGTCCCTGAGAGCAGCCTTGTGGATTGTTTTTTGGTTGTTGCTTACAGAATGTATTAAAATTACTAAAAGAGTTTATTTTCATTGTATATCCCATATGTTGCTCTTCAAATAGTAAGATAACTGGGTACTGCTGTTATAAATGTCCTTGAAATCTATAGGCTAACAGAATGTCTGCTGGCTTTTACTGAAATGTGTATTCCTTTTTTGTTGTTTAAAACTCCTTGTACCTTCTATCATAGCCAAGCAGACCCTGAACAATTTTTAAAGGTCTCCATTACGTGAACATTTTTCTCTACAAGAGCAGCCTTGTGGATATTTGAGGGGGAGATGAGGTTAGGATTAGTACTTGATAGACCAATTTTCTTCCCTCTCCTCACAACCTCATTTTGCCCCAAATCTTGGAAATTGCAAGTGGTTCCACAGTACAATGGGGAAAATGTGAACATAGAGAATGCCATTGAACCAAATTTTAGCTTGGGCAAGGGGATAATCTAGAATATTTGACTGATTAAGAACATAGCCAAGAGCACTTAATAATGTCTTATCAGAGGTCCCATTAATTTAGTACCTTAGGTCTGAGACTGAAGAGAAATTTTGGAAAATCCCTAATCTTTTTATCTTCTTTCATGCATAAACTGTCTTGTACGTCTAAAACAGGTTATCACATAAAGTTGAGCCTTGTTCTGGAAAGATAACTCTTTTGAGCAACAATCTAGTAGATTCACAAGGAACGAACCCCAAACATTTTATTCCTATTAAAGGAAACATATTGGACTTATTTAGAAGAAAACAGTAAACTATTTTTATTATAATCTGAGGAGAGCCACTATGTGGCAGGATTTCTGTCATTCACAGGGTGTAACTAAAGGGAAAACCACATACCAAAGGTTATTTGAAGGGCACTCTCTGTTGGCAGCCACCCAATCAGCAGATGTCATTTCAGGGACAGCTGCTCGTGATGCAGTTAGAGAGTCTTGCCTATTGGGATTTTTTTTTTGGATGAGCCCCTCAAGTGATGGGATTTGAGGGGATTCTTTCAGTTGGCACTTTTTCAGGTAGTTGTGTGAGGCAGGATTAGGAAAATATGAATATAACATATTCACAGATGACATAGAACTTTATTTGGGAAGTCAGCCATCTTTGTGTGGTATAGTTTATCTGCCAGACAAATACAATCTGAGTTGAGGATTGGTGTGAACCTAGTGCCATTTGACTTATTAGTGGACTAGGGTCCTCTACACCATGTGACCTAAGTCATGTAGGGTGTTTAAATTACTGTGGCTTATTTAGTTGTATTTAGGGAGTCACCAATCTACAATGTGACTTGATATGATTCAGTGCAAAAAAAAGGCAGGAGCTGGTTGTGACACTATGAAACTAGCCCTGAAAAGGGCATCAGAACCTGAAAAAAGGACTGACTACAGGAACACAGATAATAACAAAGTTACTGATAGTAACAAAAGCAATGGAGACAGAACTAGCTAGTTCTGTTACATAACTAGTATATGTAACAGAACATATACTATGTACCAGGAAACTTTCGAACCACTTTCCTTATATACATGTTTCAGTATTTCACTTAAAACAAACAAAAGCTATGAAAAATATATATGATCCTCATTTTACAGAGAAAGAAACGAAGGCCCAGTGATGGTAACTGTGCCAAATCATGCAGATGTTAAATGGAGGTAATTGGGTTTAGAACCCAGGACTAATTCCAAAGCCCATGGTTTTTCCATTAGACTGCTCAAGTTTCAAAAATACTTTATAATTTTAGATGCATTTACTCCTAAACTTTTTTCCTTTGGCTTCTACAAAAGGAAGGATCACACATCAGCTTCAGAGTACAGTAATAAAGAAGGGTCTGTAGAAGGAAATATAACAATTTAAATAAACTAAAATCCCATTTAGCCACCAAATTTTCTCAAATATATGCTTAATCAAATGTATCTTTAGTTCTCTCTAATTCATCTCCTCTCTGCGCTCACTTCTATGTAGGCCCTCTTATCAATACTCTTGAAATAATTTCTGAAATGGCCTCTCTGCCTTCCATATCTGCTCCTATGCCACCATTTTCAGATATTCCCTAGTGATGTTTTAAAAACACAGGTCTGATTAAACTATTCTTATGTTCAAAATTCTCCATTGGGCACCCATTTACAAAGGAATATGAAAACATCAATTATTAAATTCCTGGTTAACTTTTCCAGGTTCTTATACTATGCTTTCAACCATAGCAAATGCCTATCATTTTCAAACATAGCATACTCTTTGGGGATATTGAGATCCACCTCCATCTCAATTTCACCTGAATTAATTCAACTGTTTTCCAACATGTAGGCTGCTAAGTATTGTTAAAAAAAGGTCTCATAACTGTAGATTTATGCTTCTACATATCGATGGTTTTCAAGCTCTCTTTGAACTTATATTCCATCTGATAATCTTGATGTTTTCCTGGAGTGCCATTTCACACAATAGCTTGTTGGAACTTCCACGAGCCTCTGTCCAACTTTCATTCCATCACTTCTTTCACTCTTAGTACTTGACCTCCCTACTACTCTAGCAAATAAAAATCATCAGGTTAGAACTTTTAGACTTCCTGACCCTTCTTCCTACAAACATGCATGTATCTGACCCATCACTGAGTCCTTCCTTTCATGCCAAATGGAAAGGTATCCTCATGATGCCTAAAAAATCCCACTACCTGTGCTCTGGCTTGTATTTCCTTTCATTTGCTACAGTGTCAAAATATTGCCTTGGTTTTGTTTGTTTGTTTGTTTGTTTGTTATTGTTGTTGTTTAATCTCACTCCCTTTTTCTACTGACCTTTTCCCCTTATGCTGTAAACATGCTCAAGTTTTGTCCCACTATCATTTGGCTATTATTTTCTAATAGAGGCTCAGTGCATGAATTCATGCACCAGTGGGGTCCCTTGGCCTGGCCTGTGGGATCAGGCTGAAACAGGCTCTCCAACATCTGTTAAGGGGTCCTGGATTGTGAGTGGGTGCAGGCAAGGCCAGGGAGAGATGTCGGAGGTTGGCCAGCTGGGGAGTGACCGCAGGAGGGCTCCAGGGCATGTCCGACCAGTCTCACTCAGTCCCGATTGGCTGGACCCCAGCAGCAAGCTAACTAATGGTTGGAGTATCTGCCCCCTAGTGGTCAGTGCAAATCATAGAGACTGGTCGATGGGTCAACTGTCTGCTCCCTGGTGGTCAGTGCACACCATAGCGAGTGGTTGAGTGTCCTTAGCATATCATTAGCATATTATACTTTGATTGGTTGAATGGATGAATAGATGACTGGACACTTAGCATATTAGGCTTTTATTATATAGGACAAATTTTATTATATAAATTTTATTATATAAAATTTGTGCACTCAG
>NW_006295185.1:1504058-1513561 GCF_000327345.1 Myotis davidii | reverse complement strand
AGGCGGGGAACGTTGGAGTCCTCCATCACTGAAGCAAGCAAGTCTCATGTTCGCTTCCAGCTGCCTGGCTGCCGGCCGCCATCTTGGCTGGCAGTTAATTTGCATATTGCCCTGATTAGCCAATGGGAAGGGTAGTGGGTTAGATTCTTTTATTAGATAGGATTACAGTTCAAACTCTTGAAAAATGTAGTAATCAGTAGCTATAGTCTTCACTAATCAAGAAATATCTGTTAAAAAAAGTGTTAGAGATTTAGGAATTAATGTTTGTGGATGAGGCATTTATGTTGATGGACGGAATAAAATAGATATTAGGTAAGAATAGAGAAAGGGGTAAAAGAAAACAGTAAAAGTGGAATGACAGCAAAAACAGCTGTGGTAAATTAGTGGATATTGAAGGAAAAAAGACAATGTAGGGATGCTACATAAAACATCTTCAAAGCCAGAAAGAAAGACACACACACACACAAGAAATTAATACTACAGGATTCCTGAAGATGGAGTCCAAGACATAGAAGTAGGAGGAATAAAGAAATGGGTAATAGAGATTTAGATTGATCAGAGAGGAATAAGATATTTTTGCTCTTTTCTCTCCTTTCAACTTTAACTCTTTCCTGTATCTAAACCTGTACTTGTTTTCTGCCTTTAAGGAAGAAGTTTCCACCGCTTTTCTGCCAGCACTACTAGTAAGTACTCCATGTGCATGTTCAGCTAATTTTACCTCTTCTTGATTTTCCAAGGATATTGCTGCAGCTTCAGTAGTTGTCTTCTTCTTTCATGCTACCAATTTTACCCTATCCCTTCCTTCCTTCTCTCTCTCTCTCTCTCTCTCTCTCTCTCTCTCTCTCTCTCTCTCCCTCTCTCTCTCCTTTGTACCAAATGCCAAAGTCCTTTCCTTATGCCTACAACCACACAGAGCATTTTCCAATTCTAAGAACATTTTTCCCATAACCCTGATAAATTCATGAGCTATCCATTTTTTTGCCCCTCCTTTATCACCAAACATCACTGAACAGTAGTCTACAATTGATGCCTCTACTTTCTCAGTCTGTCATCTAGCTTCTGCACTTGCTATTCCACTAAAACATCTTATTTGAAGGTTTCTGATGACTTCCTAATTGACGAATCTACCATTTCTTAGAACTCATCGTCCTCTGTATATATGAAACATTTGGCATTGGCAATTATCCCCTTCTAAATTCTTTCTTGCTTTGGCTTTAATAATATTTTTAGTTTCTGCATTGTTCTTCTAATTCCTATACAATGCATTTTTTCTTCTTTCTCTTCCTATCCAGTAAGTGTAGGTATTCTCCATGAATAATCGGTGCATGAATTTCATGCACTGGGCCTCTAGTGAATGTATAAGTGGGTAGAACAGCAACTTTTTTTTTTTTTTTTTTTTTTTTTACTTTGAGCATGGTGATTTTACTCACCCATACAATTTTAAGTATACTCTCTATGTGGTACACTTTCAATCTTTATCTCTATTTCTAACCTCCCAGACCTGCATATATCTATGAATTTGATAAACAACTTGATTTGGATTGCTTTCAAGCACCTTATGTTCAATTATATACAAAGATGAATCCATTTCACTTTAACCAAAACCGTTGGGTCCACTTCTTTCCCATTTTTTTTTTTTTTTGCTTTTTGTTAAGGGTATTGCTATCTTCCCAGTCACCAAATAAAACATTTTGGATTTATTTTTCATGTATATTCATTTACTCTTTTGATAATTATTTGAGAGTCTATGTTACTCCTATTTTTATAATTTTAATGGCTTATTCTTTATTATATAATGAAATCTAAACTTCTTATGTCAACAATATGCACTACAACATGCCCTCAACTTACCTTTCCTGATTTATGACACTTGCAGCCCATCTTTCAGCCAAAAGGAACTAGCCATTCTGAAAATATACCCTATGATATATACTTGTGTGTATGGTTTTCTTGCCATTTGGAATATGATTGTATCCCACACCGTATTTTGCTTATTAAAATTCCATCTATGCTCCTAAGCATAGCTCACATTCTTCTTAAAGAAATAATCCACATTTCTTCTTGTCCATAAAGAATTTATCTGCTTTCTTTCTATCCACAACATATTGTTGTTAACTTGTAGTATTTGTCTATTGTTTGAGTTTCTTGCTATTGAAAAGGAGGAAGAGACTACAATAGAAAGGAGAATTTTTGGTAAAATCTCACTATGCAAATCTTCTTTTGAAAGAGGAGATCTGAATTGGAAGACATGATCAAGAATGTCAGGAGGAGAACAGCTTGGATTTGTAAATTAAAGATGCAGTGCCCTTTCTTCATTGTTCATAAAATAGAGTGGTTTTGGAATAGAGGGATATTTCAATTACATCCTAGAAAAGGGAAGAGGGCCAGAGATAATTGGAAATTGACCAGTGAAGCTGAATACTTAGAAAATTATGTGCAAAAATATAGACTTGAAAGATTATTTGGAAGCATATGCTAACACTTTGCATTATGCTTACATAAAAGGGAAGTGATCCAGTAGGGTTGACAGAATTTATATGCCAGAAAGAGTGGATGTCTGACACTTAAAATGGAAGATAGAACTTTTTTAGTCATGTAATGGTAATAGCTGAAATTAATTTCTTAAAAGCTTGGAAATTTGTCAGATGTAAATGGAGGATGAGCAAATTCATATAAAAGAAGGAATTGAAAAAAATGAGGAATGGTCAAGGGGAGAGAAGCCCAACTTTCATTTCAAGCTGAGAGGATTGGTACAAATAAAAAATAATTTGAAGACAGCTCTCAAGGAAAGAAATGGAGCCAAATTATTTGAAGGGAAAAACATATTTTGTACTTTAGAAAAAACTAATAGAGAACACAGAAAAAGAATAAAGATCCCTGCCTATTTTGCTCAATGGTTAGAGCGCCAGTCCATGCATGGAAGGGTCATCAAGGGTTAGATTCCTGGTCAATAACATGTACCTGCATTGCAGGTTCCATCCTTGGCTCAAGTCAGGGCACATGAGGAAGGCAACCAATCTCTATCTCTCCCTCTCCCTCCTTCCCTCCCTTCCGCACTCTCTAAAAATTAATGGAAAAAAATATCCTCAGGTGAGGATTAAGAAAAAAAGAAAAAGAAATTAAAATATAAACAGGGAAAATCAAAGAGCAAATGATACATGTCTGTAATTGATTGATAGAGTCTGGGTGATATAGGAAAGAAGCAAAGGCAAACAAAGCTATTGATATTTTCTCATGTTCAGGAAGAGAAGAAGCTCACCACGTGTATGAAATATTATACAAATAGGTTAAGGTGACTTTAAGCCAGTTTTGAGAGTACTTTGTGGAGCTTTAATGCAGGAAAGGGTACAGGCTAATACAATGATACGCTAAAACAAGCAGAAAATGAAAGCGTGACTCAGCAACAGATCTCACAGCTCAAGTGTAAGTGAGCATCACAAACAAGATATTGATGAGAAAAACTGAATCTGTTGCAGCACAATGGAAAATCTACAAGCTATAGGGTCAGAGATGGGTTTTACTTTTACAACTTACCAATTGTGCAACCTTAGACAAATCTTTTCAGCTTCCAGACCCTTGAATTTCTCAACTGTAAAGTGAATTAACATTGTTGTGAAGCTCAAACTAGACACTATTTGTAAAATACTTTGAAAAATTTAGATATTATTATTCTAAGACTTATTTGCATGGTCTGAGAAAACATTCATTTATGGGTTTCTCCCCCTCCCCCAGATTTATTAAAGTTAAGTTGTATAACATAGTGACTTCATATATGTATATATTGTAAAATGATTATATCTTTGGATTTGTTTCTATGATATGTGGGATAAGAAGGAAATGATCAATATGCTAAAACAAGGAAGGTTAATGATATTTTATTTAAAAAACTTTAGATTGTAAGTCACTGACATTATTAAACAATATTTTTAGAAACATTTTTATTAAGGATCACAGTGGCACTATTAATGATGCATAAGATGCAACAGTATGTCCAAAGGAGAGGCAGGTGATCAACGAACTTCAGAGATCATGCAATAAGCCAGAGGATATTTATAATCTTTAAATAAACACATTTTGTTTGAACAAAATGCAATTTTATATGCCACTCAAAGATATTTTGAGTCATAGAAGGGACTGTAAAATATAAATAAAACACAACTATGTGACTTTGAACTCTACTCTCTCCATTTCTCTCTGTGCTCACTGAATATTAGGAAAGAAATACATAATATTGAGAATGAGATCACTTGACCCCTGAGGTCCCTTATTATATTTGTGTTAAGACCCTGCTTCTGAGAAAATACATATTGAATGTGAATGAAATTACATATAAAAATGAAAAAGGAAAGGGTAATCTAATGATTCAACTTTTCCCCCAAATCTCTACTGCTACAGCCTTAGTTCAGGTTTGCATCAGGTCTCAGATTATTGTTACTAGCCCCTTAATTTGCCCTATGTCCAATATTATACTTCTTCAGTAAATGTTCATGTCTTTAAAAGTGAGCTTTTAAAATCACAATTCTAAACGTGTTACTGATCTGCTAAAAAACTTCAATTATTACGTACCACCTATAACGGGGTTCAGTAATTTTTTTCTACTAAAGGCTAGATTGAAAATATTTTAGGCTTTGCAGGCCACACATAGTCTTTGTCGAATAGTCTTCTTAGATTTTTTTCTACATCCATTAAAAATTTAAAAACCATTCTTAGCTCACAGACTGTACAAGTCAAGGGCTGGATTTGGCCCTTGAGGCTATATAGTTTGTTGACCTATAAAATACATAAAGTGCAAGCTTCTTAATATAGCATGACAACCTCTTCATACTCTGGCCTACTGCTTTCTTCTCAAGTCTCATATATTGTCAAAATATTTCCCACACCCTCTACTATGAGAACTGAATTGTTGGCTATATCTGGACGTACACCAAGTTGGGTTTTGTATCTCTGCACTTGTTCACTTTGTACTTCTCTTTCAAGACTCTACTAAAGGTGTCATCTCTTCTACTGAATATTTCCTGACTTCCCACTTAGAAGTAATCTCTGTAACTTACACAAATATGTATCATAGTATCTGTAACACGTCACTATACTTATCTACTCCCCAACTCAAATATGAGGCTATCAGAGGCAGAAAATGACTTCGATTTGTATTCCTAACATATAGTAACTATTTAATAAATGTTTGTGGACTGAATGAGCCCAGGCATTGTGTTAACAAGCCATCCAACATTAGAAACAACATAAAAAGGAATGAAGAGAGGATCAGCTGTCCTCTGAATTGTGTGTGAGCCATACACAGTAGCAAGTTATTGCTTTTTGCAGTCTCTAGAGAAGCTCCAAAGTCCCATTCTTATATCTTACGCATATTTCCTCATATAACCATCAAGGCATGAGAGTGGATGCACAGCTCCTCATTGTACATTTTTTTGAACAGTAATGCCATCTAACAGTACCTGTGTTTTTAAAATACAAACGGAGCTCAAAACCTATCTTCAAATAAACACACTTTAAAGAAATTCTCCTAAGGACTTTAGGATTATTAGTGGTAGAATGATGACCTAAATAGGTGTTAGTGAGCTGCCCTTGGAATGTAGCTGCCCTATCTCCGTGGAGAAAACGTGCTCTGAGTTCCAACCTGATGACTTATGAGTTAACTTTTGGACATAACTCATTCCTAAATTTGGGGCTGTCTCTACTTAAAATATATCAGGCATAGGTCAGAGGAACTGGAATAGAAGTCAACCAGATTAAGAGTAAAGTCATAAAAGCGAGAGCCAAAGGGGAAATATGATATTACTGTGTTTCTAAAATTAGAGATTGGGCTGGTGAGACTTCTTGTTGTACATTCTGGAGAGGATGATGCATAAAGGAAATTGATAAAAGAAATCAAAGAATAGAAATATTTGGAAGCTTCTAAAGAAAATCTCAACATATCTGACCTTTATTATTTGCCTACTATGTGCCATACTATACTGCTCTAAGAACTTTATATAGATTATTAATTTAATCTTTCCAACAGCACAATAAGAAAGGAACTATTATATTTATTTTATGGGTGGGAAACTTGACACACAGAGAAGTTTAGTAATTTGTCAAAGATTCCATAGCTAATAAATAGTGGATTTGAACCCAAGCTTTCTGACTCCATTGCTCACAATCAAAATAATTTTCATTTATATACATGGAACCACCAACAAAGTACAATGTGTAGTTGATGAAGACTTTCACCTGGCCCTGAACTCCATTCACTTATGGAATAAAAGACTTACGGGAAAAGAGCCAAGGATAGAAAATACTGTGACCATATAGCCATCTACTCAAGTGAAGTCTATGTGAAGAAATGAAATTTTGAAAGACATGACTATCTTCTAAATGTACTATGGCAGAACAGAAGAATTATGGAGTCAGTCAAAGTTAACATGAGAAAAAGAATCAACAATAAACCGTGATATAAAGTCTATAATAAATGTTACCATGGAAAGTGAATATGGCATCTTATTAACTTGGAAATAAGGGAAAAACAATAATCTTAGCCATGGAGACTCTGGATAGAGCAGAAATGCAAAAGCTCATGAATGTGTATGAGAAGCGGGAGTAGAAATGGCCAGAGGGTTGGTAAAGCACATCATGGAAGAGAAAGCAGAGAAATTGGAGAAGGCAAAACAAGAAAATATCAGTTTAGACATTTTTATAGGAAATAAATATGATGGATATTTATATTTGTAGAAACAATGTTTGTTAAAAAGATTTATTAGCATGTATAAAATTCAAACTACTTTAAAATAAGAATTGCAAGTGTAAACTAGAATAACTTATTTTAAAATGTCATTACAGGATAAAGTGCTTTATATACAAAAGATACTTTTGCTATGAGATGTTATCACTTAAATGTGGGACCTTGTCTCCATTAGGTTCAAATTGGCCAAGACATCTAAATATGTGATATGCTATACTATGGTTGTGTAACCATTGGTTTATATATGAATTATATCCACCTTGTGTGGCAAGTACAAGATATTTGTTCACAAAACAGCTTGTGTTTTATACCTCAGAAAAGAACTTCTCTCTGATAGGCTAGTATGGCTGTAGAATTTATTTTTACATGTGACTACCATTATTTTCTCTCTGAACTATCTTGGGCACATTCATGGGTTTAGGTGTTAATGTGGTTTGAAAAAAATGTTAACATTCATGATAAACTTGTTAATGAGTTCCTAGTGGTGACCATAAACTGAATGTTCACTAAAATTTTTGTTGGTGGTAGTTGTTTTTAAAAATATAAAGTTAAATTTTATGGACAAAGTTTTCATTGTTGTTTTTTTTTCTGCACATTGGAGAGGTTTAAAGAGAGCCATTAGGATTTTTCATTTCTTTTGGCTAACTGCCAAAGCATGCCTTTTACATCCTTATTTCTCAGGGTGTAAACATGGGAGTAACTGCACCATAAAATATTGAGAAGAATTTGCCTTCTTCCTGAGATTCCTTTGACTGAGTTTCAGATACATGTCGATGACTATCCCATAAAATATGGTGGCTACAGTTAGATGGGATCTACAGACAGAGAAAGCTTTGAGCCTGGCCTCCACAAAATGAGTCTTCAGCATATCAATCATAATGTAGGACATGAGAGTGAAGGTAAAAGGCAGGGGCAGTGTGAATACGCTGATAACCAGACCCCGAATCAGGCTGGCATGGGTGTCTAAACAGACAAGCTTCAGTAGGGCCTGGATCTCATAGGAAAAATGGTTGATGATATTGTGTCCACAATAATGAGCAGGAATTGCAATAATTGGTGTGAGTGTTACTAAGAAGGCACCAGCTCAGGTTTCCACGGCCAATTGTATGCAAACCCAAATGTTCATAATGATGGTATAACACAGAGGATTGAAAATTTCAACAAACCTGTCATAGCCATGACAGCAAGGAGGAGGCTCTGTCACTCCCAGAAAGTACGATGTGGTTATCTGGGCACAACAGCTGGCGTAGTAAATGGTGGGGAGTCCCTGAATCATTGGGCCAACACATACAGCTCCCAGGTAGTGGAGTAATATATATCAAGGAAGAATAAATTATTCAGAAAAACTACATGGGGGTATGAAGTCAAGAATCCCATCTCACTAAAATAATAATAAGGCTGTTCCCAAATATTGTGACCAGGTAGAAAAACATCAGTCCCAAGATGAAGGTAGTCTGGATTTGAGGCTGTTGGGAAAGTCCAAGGATGAATTAAATTACCTCAGAGGCATTTGCTCTCTTACACTGCCCATTTAGTTGTCTTAACTACTAGAAAAGAAGACAAAACACAATATTACCTATATGAGGAAATAAGAGAAACAGCATCTCAATAGCCTGTTGGAGTTCACATTCTGGAGCTTTTTAAAATTATTGTGTCAGTTGATTTTCTGGGTTAAGTTTAGCTGTTCAAGTATCTGATGATGGAAATATAGGTTCGCTCTGTTTTATTGTTTTGTAGAATATTATTTGATCAAGAAAGGCTGGTTAAGTTGTTTGGACACTGAGATTCCCATTTGAGGTACTTATATCTGATCAAGTGAGACAATCATTAACATTGGGCTAAACAGAATTGTTACTCTCATAAAGGGGCATAGCTAGATAATTGACTTTATCCTTGACCAAAAAAGAAGCAAATATGCTACATTTTCCCACCAAAAAATGTACATTGATAGCCAGCTTTATTTACATTGGTCCACCAATTAACAAGTAATAATTTTTAAATTTAATCTGAATAATTCACTTGTAAATGTTTGAAATACTGTTTTGCTTTTGAACCTTTCCCCCCTTTCTTCTACATTATATTAAAACCACCTATGAATGGTAACTTAGAAAGTATTTATGTAGCTAAAGTAGTCAGTCAATTCAATGGAAGAGCAACCCCAGCCAAAATGACATGAAACAGACCAAGCAACTAGTGGATATTTAAAATCTCACTCTTTTTTTCAATTGTCTTGATATCTATCTTCAATTGAGAGAAGCTTACTATGTGCAGATCCAATATCCATATAGTTCCAAATGAGAGCTTAAAGGGTGATGGGGAAATTTTATTAAATGAAAGGATTTCATGAAAACAGTAGTTACCAGTAATTGTCTCTTGATGTGGCAAATTTTGGAATACATGTTTTTAAAAGTGTGATTTTGGTAGGGAGTGAGACAGATGACCCATTAAAGTCTCTTTTAACTTCAGGATTTTGAAATTTAGACATAGAATCAAATCTCTCTATACTGTATATTAGTGGGGTATATAATTGGGTAATTTTTCATACCCAAAAGGCAGCATGTTGAAATACAGAAAGAAAGCAAGAAAGTCCACTGGATCTAAACCTAAATTCTGGCTCAGTTACTAATAAATTACACATTCTTGAGAACATAAATTTCTCATATGAGAATGGGAGTATTATATAGCCTCTTTCAAGATTTTTTTTTTTTTTTTTTGTTACATAGTTTTTATTTTTTTTTTATTTATTTTTTTTTTAAATTAAATCTTT
>NW_006295185.1:1493028-1502778 GCF_000327345.1 Myotis davidii | reverse complement strand
TGTCCTCTAGGGAGGTGCTAATCTCGCCTTTGCCTGAGGCTATCGGGCAAAAGCCTTTGTGCTGGGCTTGGGTGGGGCGGGTCGAACGGGATCAACAGGGTGGGCCGGAGAGAGAGAGCAGTTATGGCGGCGCTCAGTCCTGTCCCGGGGGCTCTGCCTCTCTGAGTCCCAGCAACCGCTGCAAACCTCGGAGAGAAAGCTGCACTCGCTCTGACTAAGGCCAGACAGTCCCTCTTCTCCCGTTTGAGTCTCGGTCCCTAGCGACTCGCCTGGATCTGGAGCTCAGAGTCTGCGACTCCCTCCCGATTGAAAACGCCAACCGCGCCCTCCTCCAGCCCGCTCCGCGCACTCCGCACCTCAGAATTTGCCTTCAGCACTGCGCCTCCTCTGAGTGTCCGAATGCGTTACTCTTTCCTCCTAGTTGTAGGACTTCCACTCAGCCACCGTTCCTGTGGTTCTGGATGATGTCCCTTCCGTCTTTTAGTTTCACTTTTGAAATGGTTGTTCGAGGCGGCAAACTCCGGCGTTAACCTATGCCGCCATCTTGGTTCTCCCTCTTTCAAGATTGTTTAAAGAATTAGATGAGTTTATTTCTATGAAGAACCTAGAAGAGTGCCTGTCACAATTATAGCCACCCACAATATGTCAGCTCTCTTCCCACTTTCACGCCCCATCTAGATCTTTCCTTCAGCTTGGATTTTATCCTTGTAAACATGTGTCAAAATATCATTTCATTTTACCTTTCCTTGTGAGGTTATCATGTTATCAAAAACAATACCATCCAAAGTTTTAGGCTTGAGTAACAACTAAAGAAAGTTTGACTAAGTCATTAAAATTTGTTCCTGAAAGTAGGTGGGAAAAGACACATAAAGAGATGAAAATTACTCACTGACTTAGGGCTGGAGGACAGCAACAGAGTGCACCTCATTCATAACAGAAGCATTTTGCAGTTCGTGACACCCCCACAAATGACTAATCTCCAAGAAGAAATTTGATTCCTTCAAGTGCAAGGAAAAGAAATTTAATACAAGCAGCTGTGGTAATAAATCTTTCTATCAGTGTAGTTATAAGGCTGGAAAATCTTGAGTTAACTGTGCTGGTGAATCATGCACATTTATTCCTACTAGTTAAATGTCTTTTTCTTTTATTTACACAGAGATGGCTTGTAATAAGGCAACCATCAAAGGTTGGTGTCCAAAAAAAATTAAAAATTCATTTCTAGCATAATAATAAGATATATGTCAGTTTATGACATGCAGTTTTTCTTTGCCTGTACAAATATTAAAATGCTAGTTCTTCTTGAGGCATCCAAAATTCTGTTGCTTTGTTCCCAGCCACCAAAAATAGATTGAAGAGATGTCCTTTCTGAATGTAATGAGATATTTTAAAGTAATGGTGTTAGCCAAAAATGTATAGTCTACTTACAGACCAAAAATATTTAAATAGTGTTAAAAGAAGTCACCATGCAAATGCCAGAAGGAAGTTTGGAAATTTGGATAATCTTGTCGTGCTTTAAGAATTCATAACTTCTGTGTTGAGCACTTTCTACTTTTGGAAATTACAGGATATCCCAGCTTTGTAATTAAGTTGCCTAACACAATTAAGGAGAGAGGAAAAAAAAAACGAGGAGGAGGAGCCATCTTCTATATTTAGCTCATTAAAATAATGTTCATTTTTGTCCTAACTTGGTTGATGAGAATTTTAGCAAATGTTCCCTATAACAATGATTCTGGTCAGTAAATACGGTAGTAACAGGGAACAAGGATTAGTCTTCCTTAAAAAGAAACTTTTTTTGAATGTGCAGCTCTTCATTTGTCTACTTGCCAGCTAGCAAGTTAAATGATGCGGTAGTGTTATGAAGAATTTATATTGAGGAATTTCAGAGATCAAGATGTACATCATAGTATGATTGCATAACAACTTTTGTGCTTGCTGGGTCATGCAAATTATATGCTATGTTCACTCCCAAGTATGATTATGAGTTCAACAGAGATTAGATGAATTTGTATTTTGTTTATTTATTTTTAACTTGAGGGACTTTGGTCCCTATATAATGAAAGTAAGGCTAAATGTGTACTTTGGCGTCTACAAGCCCTTAGATTTAGTGGCAATATTTGAGTCAACTCTCTTTTCTCCAGCAGACTATTTTGTACATAGAAAAGTCTTGAAAGACTTTTGCTTAAATAAAAGCTCCTCTCACTGTGACTAAGTGGATTCTTCCATTCAAGTATATTTAAAAATATTTAAATTACAGTTTATATTCAACACCAGAATAGTGGTTAGGCAATCATACAATGTACAAAGTTTTACCCCTGAAATTTCTAGTATCCACTTGGCACCAGACATAGTTATTACAATATTATTGACTGTATTCCCTATGCTGTACTTTATATCCCCAACTGTATATCTAAATTCCTCACTTCTTCTTTAAACATTTTTTATTAATGCCTGACCAGTGTAGCTCAGCGGTTGAGCATCAACCCAGGAACCAAGAGGTCACTGGTTTGGATTGTGTTTGTTTTTTGTTTGCTTGTTTGTTTTGTTTTTATTTTGGAGTTCAGATGTATGAGCTTTTTATAAATTTTGGATATTAACCCCTTTTCAGATATATCTTTGGAAAATATGCTCTCCCACTTACTGGGCTCCATTTTCATTTTGTTGTTGGTTCCTTTACCTGTGCAGAAAACTTTTAGTTTGATGCAGCTTGTTTGTTTTTTCCTTTATTTCCCTTACTCTAGCAGAGATATCAGCAAAAATATTGCTACTGGGGATATCTGAGATTTTACTGCTTATTTTATTCTAGGATTTTTATCACTTCAAGTCTTACATTTAACTCTTTAATCCATTTTGAGTTTATTCCTATACATGGTATAAGAAGGTGATCTAGTTTTTTGGTGTTTTTTTTTTTTTTTTTGTATCTATCCACTTTCCCCAACACATATATTGAGCTAATCATCTTTTCCCCATTGCATGTTCTGGCATCATTTGTCAAAGATTAGTTGACCATATAGGTATGGGTTTATTTCTTAACTCTTTATTCTGCTCTATTGATATCTTTGTCTGTTTTTATGCCAGTACATAATGTTTTGATTACTATAGCCTTGTAGTACAGTTTGATATCATGTGGCATGATACCTCCAATTTTGTTTTGTTTTGGTTTTTTTTTCTTTCTCAAGACTGTTGTAGCTATTTGGGGTATTTTGTGGTTTTATATAAATTTTTGGATTGTTTGTTGTAGTTCTGTGAAATTACACAATTGGCATTTAAAATGATATTGAATTTATTGGGGTAACATTCTATATAATAAAAGCTTAGGTGGTGTCATGCGACAGCATCACAAGATGGATGGCCACCACAATATCATCGCAAGATGGCCGCCCCCATGTTGTCACAAAATGGCCACTACAAGATGGTCACCACAAGATGGCTGGCAGGGGAGGGCAGTTGTGGGCAATAAGGTCTGCAGGGGAGGGCAGTTGGGGGGACCAGGCCTTCAGGGGAGGGCAGTTGGGGATAAGATCAGGCCAACAGGGGAGGGCAGTTGGGGGAGATTGGGCCAGCAGGGGGGCAGTTAGGCATCAATCAGGCTGGCAGAAGATCAGTTAGGGGGTGATCAGGCAAGCAGGCAGGCGAGTGGTTAGGAGCCAGCAGTCCCGGATTGTGAGAGGAATGTCCAACTGCTGGTTAAGAATCAGGCCTAAATTGGCAGCCGTATATCCCCCAAGGGGTCCCAGATTGGATATGGTGCAGGCTGGGCTGAGGGACACACTGTCCCCCTCTGTGCATGAATTTCGTGCATCCCTCTCACAATCCAGGACTGTTGGCTCCCAACTGCTCACCTGCCTGCCTGCCTGCCTGATCGTCTGCCTAACCACTCCCCTGTCAGCCTGATTGATGCCTAACTGATCCCCTGCCGGCTCGATTACTCCTAACTAACTGTCCTCCCCTGCTGGCCCGGTCACCCCTAACTTCCCTCTCTTGCCAGCCCGGTCTCCGCTAACTGCCCTCCCTTCCAGGCCTTTTCCCTCCCAACTACCCTGCCCTGCTGGCCTGATCACCCACAACTGCCCTCCCCTGCTGACCATCTTGTGGTGGCCATCTTGTGTCCACATGGCAGTGGCCATCTTGTGTGTTGGAGTGATTATCAATTTGCATATTGCTCTTTTATTAGATAGAATGTTTTATTTTAAGGAAGGTGATGTTTGAATTAAGATCAAAGTTATACAAAGGAATTATATGAGAATTTGGAAAAAGAGAGTTCCAGAAAGAGGGGACTGTTTGCTGAGTAGAGAGGAGATACATGTGGCTGAAGTATAGTGTAGATTGACCAATCAATCATCCTGGTTTGTTCTGAATTTTCTCAGTTTTACCACCAAAAGTTTTATATCCCAGGAAACCCTTTAATTTCTTAGTTGATATAGTATAGTTAATATCAAGACCTCTCAATCACAAAGTAAGATCTATTCCTGTGAATATACTTGATTTATTTACAGGTTCTTCTTGAACAATGTACCTTTGAACTAGACATCTTTCTGATAGCATGGAATGACCAGTGTCCAACATGAAGAAACTATAAATTGTGGCAGCATTCTTGTACTAAGTCACCCTACAATAGCTAGCTACTTTTAAAATATATGTATTTTTATTGATTTCAGAGAAGAAGGGAGGAGAGAGAAATAGAAACATCAATGAGAATCATTGATTGACTGCCTCCTGCATGCCCCCTACTGGGGATTGAGCCTGCAACCTGGATATGTGCCCTGACCGGGAATCCAACTGTGACCTCCTAATTCATAGGTTGACATTCAACCATTGAGCTACAACGGAGATACACCAGCCAGGCTAGCCAGCTACTTTTAGTATGATTATGCTTAGCAAGAAAGTAAGGCCACTACCCCTGATTTCCTCTCCATCCCCAAGCTACACTTAAAATAATTAGTCCACTTCCTGTACCTATAAGACTGATTTTCTTTAAACATCAACGTTCAGATTTACTATTTTACACAACTTGTTCAGTTTAACTCAGCGTTCCCTTTGATTGAGGTCTTTTTGAATGCAAATTCTGGTACCCAAAACTTTACCTAAGCACTTCATAATTTCTCCATGTCAGAAAAATTGGACAAATTTGTCTTTTGGGCTTCCAACAAAATCATTTGATAAAAATGTTGAACAAAACAAAGCCCTGGACATGGCACTGGGAGCATTCTTCCAACATATCATTAATACATTAATCAATATGTTAGAAGAAAATTGTGTAAGCAAATACAAAAGTTTAAATTTTCAAGCTTGCTGTGTTACCCATGTTTTAGGATATGGTACATACTTATGAGGCCAAAGTATTGCCTGAAAATAAAGTTTCTTTCATGTGCTCTTTCAGATTAATGGAAATAATGGATAAAACTATAAATGTGGCTAGAATAGGTGAAGAGGGGTAGGTAAATCTACGAGGGAGAAAATAAGCCATCACAGCTGATTCAGAGGTCTTATAATTTGGGAAAGACCAGAAGAGGAGAGAGCTTAAGGAAAAATGAAGAGGTAAATGTCTTAGCCTGTTACTAAAGTTTTTTTGTAATAATTCCACAGCCAAAGAAAATATATAAACAAATTGATATGATTGTTTCAACACAACTTAAATTATAAAAGCACATGGTTGGCTAGGTTAGACTGGCAGGCTGTAGTTGCTAACATCAGCTACAGATGTTTGCGAATCACCCTTATAGAAATATCCTCATATGTGTATATTTTAGTCTGGGAATAGTTTTCATCTACCCTTCTCTATGTTATGCTCTTTCATTACTAAGCTCCAAACACTGTGGGCTGGGATTTCTTTAACTCCCTTTTATCCTGGCTTTTTTTTTTTTTTCAGGATTATTTCTTCTAATGTTTCTATTTTATTATCTAGAACAAATTTCTGCTAAGTTTTTTTTTATAATTAGGAATATTTTAGATTTTTCAGGCCATAGGTTTTTGTTGCAAGTATTCAGCTCTTCATTGTAGTACAAAAACAATCACATTGATTATGAAAACAAATGGGTATGGCTGTACTGTAATAAAACTTTATTTACAGAAACAGTCAGTGAACTAAATTTGGCACTCATGCTGTAATTTAGCAGTTGCTGATCTAGAAAGGATGGTGATTATTCTTGAAATCATATTGTCTAGCCTGGACATCACCTTGCCATTTTGCAATGGCTTTTTGCATTGTACTAATTAGAGACCACCCATACCCTATAGATCACTGCAAAAAGTTGTTCCATTATGCTAAGTGAAATAAGCCAGGAAGTGAAAGAAAAACACCACATGATCTCACTCATTTATGGATAATAAAGAACACTATAACCTGATGAACAAAAAGGTAGATACAGAGGCAGAGAAGCATTGAACAGACTCAAATTACAGTGGGAAGGCTGCTGAGTGTTTGGTATATTTTAGTGATTTTTTACAGAGAGGAAAGGAGAGAGATAGTCAGAAACATCGATTAGCTGCCTCCTGCACATCTCCCACTGGAGATGTGCCTGCAACCCAGGTACATGCCCTTGACCGGAATCGAACCTGGAACCTTTCAGTCCGCAAGCCGACGCTCTATCCACTGAGCCAAACCGGTTTCGGCTAAAATAAAATTTTAAAAAAGTTGTTTCTTAGACATACACAGGTATTGTATCCTTTGTTTAACAGTACTCCTTTGTGATTCTTTGTGTCTTCTGAATACATCATAGAATTATGGCCTGGAAACAACCTGTTGACCTCACAGTCACTATTCTCATAGTCCTCGGAGAAGACTGCTTTTAAGCCTGCCAGTTTTCATATGCCCTGACCCTGGAGTGAGATTTCTGCCAATCTAATTACGAGGTGATAGCAATTAGCAGGAATTAGCACCCATAATGTAAAAGTTCAGATTTCTTTAAATGAAACTAACTCATACATTGACAGTCATTTTCCAAAACAGATTAATCTTTTGCACCAGAGGTTATAACCATCGTTGGATGATTGAATCCACTGTTGTCGATGGGCACTTGGGAAGAGCAGGTGACTGAAAGGAGTAACTAGAAAGTAAGGTAAATAGAATGCATGCAAAATTATGAGTCCAAATGACCGTTCCATCAAAAGAGAGTCGAAGTCTAGTAAGCATATTCATTGCTCAAGCAAAAACACATTTCTCTATTTGATTTTAGAATGACTACTGGGTTTTAAAACTCATAGAATTCTTATTTTACACAACTTTTAGATTAATTGAAAAATAAATTTCTAAGGTTATGTCTTTCTAAAATCTGAATTCAAAGAACAAACAATTTAGTCTAAAAGTCCTAAGGTCAGATTTTGTGTCCGGGTTTTGCCAGAACACCCTGGATTTAGTTTTCTCTTCTGTAAAGTCTATGGATCTAACTAAATAATAATAATTTTAATAAACATTTTCCAATCAAAATAGAAAAAATAAAAGCCACAGAAAACTATAGGTAACTGAACTAAAACCATAAAAAATATCCACTATTTAGTCATGACAATTAATAACATTTGTTTCTCTATTTTTATGACTAATACTTTTCAGTCATTAGGTTACACTATAGACAATGTTGTGACCTGATTTCCCACATCAAGCATTGTCTCATGTACTATAAAAATCATTCACGACTCTTCTAACTCTATGATTTCAGTAGGGCTGGTTTCTTATGGGAAATATAAAGACCATTAAAGAACAGGGTGAATCATATTTGATTTTTTAAACAAAAACCAATTCAATATAAAACTTTTCATGGAAACTAAATTGAACAACTATAAAAGTAAGATCATTATGGACTTAGAAGAAATTATTGTAATACTTTATTTCCATTTGTTATCCTATGATATTGTGCTAATCCTTTCTCCCCTAAAAGAAGCATATTGCCAATAAGGTTAGAAGTTAACTTTTGTGACAAATTACGGGTGATGAACAAATATAATGTTTTAAGAACCTGTAAGTCCTCTGAATAAAGCAATTTAGAGTGTATATTTTTTAGCACTTGGTAAAATGATAAAACAATATTGATGATATGTGGCAAATAATGCAAATGGTTGCTTTTGAGAATAACTTATGGTAGGCTTTATGTGACAATAAAATATGATTGAGAGCACAATAAAATAATCTTGGGAGTTTGGACATTGACCTTCTACATGCAAGGCATTGGTTCTAGACAAGTAGTATCTCAGAAAAACCAAGCCATGATTGTTGCCTGTAGGAACAACACATTTGGGTAGGGGCATGATGGGTAACATTTGAGTAAGTGAGGTACAAAGTAGTAAGTATTCTAGCAGACAGGAATCTGAGGTATAACTGAAATTTCTTCCTTCTGTTGATCTGGAGCAATGTTCCAATGTATCATTCTATCCCAGGAAAGAATTCTTGGGCCGAGCGATATCATGTGTCAATGCAGAACATGCAGTAAACTTTTCCTATACATCTTTTAGAGACCTGAAGTGAATTCCAAATATAACTCAAAAGCAGGAGCCCCTTTACTAAATATGAAGAGAAACACTCCCAAAGACCATTTATTAAAAAGTCCAGGGAGGGAGGTGGAACCACACCTGCCAGGGAAAACAGTATCAAAGCTTTCAAAGTTGCAAAGGAAACTATTTCAAAGCCTCCAGAATTAGGTCCCAAAGAAGCAATCAGAAGGCTCTTCATGTGAAAGAGTTCAGAAGTATTTACAAGAACCTGTCTAAGAGAAGTTTACTTTTTGCATTACTAACACCAAAGTTGCTTTCCGACATAATTAATTCTCTAGATCTTTGGAAACATAAAAGATTTCATTGCCCCCCTTTCAGTTTTTGGCTATAAATGACCTGGGAAACCAACATGTAGATTTAAGTGATACCAAATGCCAGGATAAAAGGCAAGCAAATCTGAAAGAATGACTTAGATTATTCTAAATATCTGGGTGATTGATAAATATGTATTTAGCTTGGTGTCAACATAACTATAATAGGGTAGTATATGTATTTGAATACATATGTATATGTATTCAGGTAGCAGGTAGAACTCTCATTCCATTTACTTACACTCACACTCTACCATCTATATTTTAATTATTTGTTCAATTGTGTGTCTTCACTACTGGGTCTAACATTGGGAGGAGAGACACTGTGTCCTTCTTGTTCATCATTTTTTCCACAGTATCTAGCATGGTGCCTGGAGTATTACTAAACATTCAATAAATATTAGACAAATGAAAGAGCACTAGAACAACTTGTGGTTGGCATCACTAATGGAGTGTGCTGTGGTGAAAGCAGTAGGGAGCGATCTCTGCCAAGGGTCAGCCAGTCTCTTGGAGATTTGTTCAAGTGGGTGACAATGGCTAGAGATGCACCACTGTGCCAACACTTTTTTTTATATCAGTTGAGAAAAGTTAGATATAGGGCTGGGGAAGCCAACTTACTATTCTGATACCATCTTCATATCCACATGAGGACCTTGGAGCCCATTTAAAACAGTGCCCACATTATAAAGCTGGAAAAATAGTTGCATAATCAGCAACAGCTGCTGTCCCTAAGGCATCTGCTAGCAGAGGAGACTTTTATACCCATGTCTCCAGACATCCTGGTCAATGCTCTTCCCTCTGTAATCAGCTGTATCTTCTAAGAGCTCTGAAACTCAACAGGCCAAGGTTTCAATGGCAGCTCCACAAAGGAAGTAGCTGTGTGGCCTTGTGAAATCACATCCCCTTTCACCACCCCAATATGGGAACATTGCCTCATAGCATGACTCCGGGCCATTGT
>NW_006295185.1:1489066-1493007 GCF_000327345.1 Myotis davidii | reverse complement strand
GAGTGTATGTAATGTTCTTGAATGGTTCCTGTTACATAACTGGTTCTCAACTCTTAACTCCCTTCTCTTCCATGGGCACATAAGGCTTTTCAGGACAAACAGGAAGGAGGAGTGTCCCTAGTGCTTGGAAGGATCCACTATGCTGAGGGTCTTGGCTGCTCAGACCCATCTCATCCTTTAGGAGGAGAATTCAGAACTCAACTCAGCCTAGATATGGTCTTGCTCTAAAGAAACTCTCCTCTCTGCTCACTCCTAACATCCCCAAGGAAACACAGCCTTCAAAACACAGACTTTCTAATTTTCCTAGTAAAATGAACGAATCTTTTGAGGGACTAAAGTAATTTTTTTCAGTTCCACTTGTTTACTTTTCCTTTAGCTCCCAAGATTGCTTACATGCTAGCTGTTAATCACACCATCTGTTCAAACAGTACTTTAGTAAATGATTCAATTCATACTTTTCTTCTAGAAGAATCTTTTTAAGGATAGTGTTTATGTCTCCGTTATACTTCATATGGCAATGTTGCATGAGCTGTTTTAACATTGCTATCAGTGTAAACACAAATTTAATTCCCCATTTCTTAACTGTGCAGAAAACAGGACAACTTCTCTGCATTTGTTCTACTTGGCTTGTGGTTGGGGTGGGAGTGTAACAAGACAGAGATTCTATATTTTCTAAAAACAAAATAGTCAATTAAGAAGTTACACATATACACATATTTATTCTGAAATCTTGAATTTGGTTTTTCCTATTATCATTTGTAACCAGCTACTACCTTAACACACAGAGATTTGACATGGCTAGATATGGGCTAATTAAAGATGTAGCAACAAAAGGAAATGACTTTAAATAATACTCAGGCATTTGGGTGGATCAGGCACAGGGAGAAAAGACCATCCTCCGGTGTTGGGATATATTAGACTTCTCTTTTGTACATCTTGGCTTCACCTGTACATTATTCCAGCTGTCACTATGATTATCAGTTGTGTGGGTTCCAAATGCTTTGTGTGGGTGCAATCTGACAATACCTCACCTCAGACCCTCATTGTATGACTCTCTATTTTTGGGCTGAGATTTACTAGTGAGCACTACTGTGAGACTATTCCTGATGCCCACATGTGTACAACCTGTAAGCTTAAAGAACTGCGTGAATGTGTGAACTTTTGTTTACTGGAAGATAGGATATGTTGGCTAAGTTCATCCCCCTTGTTTCCACCCATGACTGGGACTGAGTTTATACAACTTCTTGAAGAAATTTAATGGAATTAAGCAAACAGTCTCACTTACTTGAGGCCAACTCAATAAGATGTCTTTGAACTCACTTCCTTGATTCACTATCAATGTCCCTCCTTATTATCTGTAACTGTACTCCCAATGCAACAACTGCATATAATGATTCTGCCTCAATTCTAAGTAGTGATATGAGATAAGACCTTGTAGGCAAAACATAATTGAGGCAGGCATGATTCAAGAAAAACAAATAGAAGATATAGACCAGCAGTTTCAGAATCAGGGCTTTAGTAATAATGAAACCTTATCCAGACATGTTAATGGGGCATGGTGATCAGAAATTGATTGTTTGTGTCAGTTTAGTACTCAGTAGTCTAGGCAGGCATTATTACTCAGGGATTTTGACATCAGAAAGTTTTACTCTAGGTCAGGTCTTATTCTAATATCTAAAAGGGCAGTGGGAACACTGCTTGCAAGAGTAAAACTGCTTGTGAGTCCAGAGGACCTAGATGCCAAGGCAGATGACCATGACTTAAAGAACTAGTCAGGCCCTAACCAGTTTGGCTCAGTGGATAGAGCGTCGGCCTGCGGACTCAAGGGTCCCGGGTTTGACTCCAGCCAAGGGCATGTACCTTGGTTGTGGGCACATACCCAGTAGGGAGTGTGCAGGAGGCAGCTGATTGATGTTTCTCTCTCATTGATGTTTCTAACTCTCTATCCCTCTCCCTTTCTCTCTGTAAAAAACCAATAAAATATATTTAAAAAAAGAACTAGTCAGAAGAAAGGAAGTGGAGGTCAACTGGGAGACAAGGTTAAATATGAAATAAAAGTTATACGTTCTGATATTGAATCACAATGTATTTAGAGTTTCCTATATACCCCTTGCCTAAGTTCAAGATTTAAATTGGGGCAGGGCTTAGTATGTACACAGGTAAGCAAAATAATCCTTGCTCTGTGGGGGGGAAAAAGTGTTTCAAAGACTGGGAATAACAGAAATTGACAAGAAAGGCAGCATTTCTACACATGACGACCTTCTTGGTAGGTGGGGTGAAATAAGTAATGTACTCCTTACGCAGATTGCATATTTCTTAGTTTAGCATTTCACTCAATGGCCCATAAGAATTCCTTCACATATTTGATGAGAATTCCTAAACATGCTACCAAAATGAATGGTAATCAGGAATTTATTTTACAACAATTTACTTTATGATACAATCTTAGATGTCTGATGGATGCTACACTGGATTTATAATCAAGACACCTGACTGTAAATAGTACATTGTAATGAGTCATTGAACTTCTCTGAGTTTCTTTTCTACTCTGAAAATGGGGCTAATATTGCTTTACCTATTTCATAGTTTTGCTGTGAGTATGGAATATGATAATATATTTGCAAACAATTTTTTTAAATTGCTAAATGTTATGTGATTGCTAGTTATTATTATAAGAAATGATCTTTAGTGCTGAGGAGAATATAAGCACTATTATATTATTTGCCTTAAATTTTGCATGTGTTTCAACTGTAATAATGTTAACTGTAGGGTAAACAAATTTCATATATTTATGATGTTAAGTTACTGGGCAACTGCTTTGTCCTTTATAGCTTAATGTTAAAAATGTGGCTTACAAGTCCCTTGTCTATGTAACAAATGTTTCATTATCCTCTGGGGAAGTCCCAGTTTAGATGTCATTTTTAAAACAGCTCATTAAGGATTAAGAAAACATCACCGAGTAATTTAAATGCAAGCTATAGATTCCTGAGTGATATCCAGGACAGAAATATTTTCTTTGTTAAAAAACTTTATCCTTTATTTTCAGTGTTAGAGAAAATTATAAGGATTATAAAATAAAATGTCTAATTGTTTAAGGTCTTCTATGTGATTTTATGTATGTAAACATTTCCTTGCCCATCCCCATTAAAATGTTACTTGATATCCACATTACCATATCAATGTTTTGGAGATGGGATTGTCCATACTCACTCTTGGTACTCAAATGTGTGGTTCATATACTAGCAGCACTAGAATCACCTGGGACCTAGCTAGAAATCCAGAATTTTCTATTTTAACCCTGACCTACAGAATCAGAATCTGTATTTTATCAAGATAAACCAAGTGATTTGTGAAGTTTGAAAAAAGGGATCTACACTAACCTGCTTTTTTAAATCAACCTATTTCAATCTTCTAAACTACTTAGTTTCTGTGACCCACCTTGCATTGCTTTGGGATCCTTAAATTAATCTCTGAACCTTCCACTCTGGATTTGCCTTTCTTGGTAGTATATGAGTTCCACCAAGTGTCTGAAATACCACTTTTCCTTATGCATGTTGATTTAACTCACCAACTTTGTGTTCCTGTTGCTCTCAATATATAAACACTAGAGGTCCGGTGCACAAAAACTTGTGCACTCAGGGGGCGGGGTCCCTCAGCCCAGACTGTGCACTCTTGCAGTCTGGGATCCCTTGGGGGGTGACCACCTGCTAGGTTACGCCTGCTCCCCAGGGCAGTGGGCCTAAGCTGGCAGTCAGACATCCCTCTGGTAGCCGGCAGCCCTCAGGGGATGTCCACTTGCCAGTGGGGAGCAGACCTAAGCTGCAGTCAAACATCCTTAGCGCTGCTGAGGAGGTGGGAGAGGCTCCCACCACAACCACTGTGCTGGCAGCAGTCAGCCTGGCTTGTGGCTGAGCAGAGCTCCCCCTGTGGGAGTGCACTGA
>NW_006295185.1:1487566-1488847 GCF_000327345.1 Myotis davidii | reverse complement strand
AGAGGGGCTGATGGCTGTTTGTAGCTGGTCACACACCCTTCAGGATGGGGGTCCCGCTTAGGTGCCTGGCCAGCCTGGATGAGGGTCTGATGGCTGTTTTCAGGCTGCCTGCACCCCCTTCAGGGTGGGGGTCCCCACTGGAGTGCTGGCCAGCCTGGATGAGGGGCTGATGGCTGTTTGCAGGCTGGCCATGGCTCCCAGCCACCCGAGCTCCCAGTGGAGTCTGGCTGGATGAAGGTATCTGCTATTTATTTAGCTTCTATAGTTGAAACTTTGTTGCCTTTAGGGAGGCCACAGTGGCCATGGCAGGTGGGAAGCTTGGCTTTCTCCATCACCGGGGCAACCCAGCCTCCTCCTTGCTCCAGCTCCTTGGCTGCCGGCCAACCATCTTGGTTGGGTTAATTTGCATATATTTGCTTTGATTGGCTGGTGGGTGTGGCTTGTGGTGAGCAAATGTACAGTCAATTTGCATGTTTCTTTTTTATTATATTAGAATATACTGTTTATGTTGCAGTTTCACCTATGGAGAATTCAATCCCATTCAACGCAGGCTGTACTGAATAGGCCAGATCAAGTTCCTGCGAATTAGAGAAAGCCAGTTTCCTAGATTAAAGAAGGCATGCACATCTTTAGGATCCATGTTGTTAAAGGTGAAGCTGTCATGGCAACAACTGATGTCCATTTTACTGGGTCTGAGATAGGTTTATCTTTTATTTAATATTGCTTTGTGGACAATTGTGAAAGAGCAAAAGATTGGTGATTCATAGAAAAAAAGATGCTGAACAAGATATCTAAGGTCATCAGACCATTATCCTTCCTTTGACCATTTTCTTTAGGGCATCTTTCATATCCGTGTTCCTCAAAGTATAAATGAATAGGTTCAGCATGACTGTTACTGCCCTCACACAACACTAAAATGATATTATCTTCATTGTGGGTAAATTGAGAGTATGGGTGCATGTACATGAAGATTGCTGTCCCATAGTAGAGGATGACAACAGTCAAGTGGGGGAGCCACAGATAAAAAAGGAGTCTGGCCTCTACAGAGTGGATCTTCAGAAAAGCCACAGCAACCCTTATCTAATAAAAGAGAAACATGGTAATTGGCATACGACCGCTACCCTTCCCACTGGCTAATCAGCGAAATATGCAAATTAACTTCCAGCTAAGATGGCGGCCGGCAGCCAGGCAGCTTAAACTGAACATGAGGCTTGCTTGCTTCAGTGACGGAGGACTCCAACATTCGCCGCCTGCCTTGCCGGCCTCTGAGCCTGCAGTTTG
>NW_006295185.1:1483662-1487347 GCF_000327345.1 Myotis davidii | reverse complement strand
CTGAAGGGTGTGTGACCAGCTGCAAACAGCCCTCAGCCCCTCATCCAGGCTGGCCAGGCCACTGTTATGGTGGAATGACCAGAATGACCAGTCACTATGATGTGCACTGACCACCACGGTGCTGACTCTGAATGCAGGAGCTGTCCCGTGGTGGTCAGTACTCTCCCACAGTGGGAGCACTGCTCAGTTAGAAGCCAGGCTCACGGCTGGTGAGTGCAGCTGTGGTGGTGGGAGCCTTTCCCACCTTTGCAGCAGCACTAAGGAGCAGCGAGCCAAGCGGTAAGGAGCAGTAAACAGACGGGTAGTAAGGAGTGAGGGTTTCCAGACTTGCAAGAGGGCACAACCCGGGCTGAGGGACCCCTCTTCAGTGAACGAATTTCATGCACCAGGCCTCTAGCATAGGAATAAGAGAGCACAAGGAGCCTAAAAGGCAAACATCAGGATATCCTCTACTAGACTATGAGAACAAGTGAGTTTGAAAATTACTTGAAACTGCAGGAGGCTATGACAGTTCTTCACATTTGGCAGAAACCGAGGAAAGGACCTAAGTTGGCAGCAGAATTGGTAGAAGGTACACTCACTTCCTCTGCTCACACCACTCTTATTCAACATATTACTGGAAGTCCTAGCCACAACAATCAGATAAGAAGAAGAAATAAGAGCCATCCAAATTAAAAAGGGAGAAGCGAAAATGTCATTACTTGCAAATGACATGATACTGTATATAGAGAACACTAAATACTCCACCAAAACCTACTATAACTAATAAATGAATTCACAATAGTAGCTGGACACAAAAAATGTATTCAGAAATTGGTTGCATTTTATACAACAATAATAAACTATCAAAAAGGGCAATTAAGAAAACAATTTCATTTACAATTACATTAAAAAATATGTAGGAATAAATTAAAAATAAAAGGAGGTAAAAGATCTGTACTCATAAAATTATAAGACACTGAAAACACAAATTTAAGAAGATACAAATAAATGGAAGCATATACTGTGACATGGATAGGAAGAATGAGCATTGTTAAATGTCCATATTACCCAGAGCAATCCATAGATTCAAGGCAATTACTATAAAAATACCAATACTTGTCATCCTTCCCAGGTAGCTCAGTTGTTTAGAGCATTGTCTTGACACGTCAAGGTAGCAGGCTCACTCCCTGGTCAGGGCACATACAAGAATCAACCAATGAATGCACAGCAAGGTGGAACAACAAATTGATCTCTCTCTCTCTCTGAAATCAATAAATAAGCCCTAGCAAGGTTTGCTCAGTGGATAGAGCATCAGCCTGTGGACCGAAGGGTCCCAGGTTTGATTCCAGTCAAGGGCACATGCCTGGGTTGCAGGCCCAATCTTCAGTTGGGGACATGCAGGAGGTAGCTTATCAATGATTCTCGCTCATCATTGATGTTTCTGTCTCTCTCTCCCTCTCTCTTTCTCTCTTAAATTAATAAAAATATATTTTAAACAGAGAGAAAGAATGAAAAAAATAAAGGAAAGAAGGAAGGAAGGAAGGAAGGAACGAAGGAAGGAAGGAAGGAAGGATGGAAGGAAGGAAGGAAGGAAGAAGTACCAATGGTGGGAGATCCAAGATGGCATCAAAGTAGATGGAAATTGCACTTTCCAGTCAAGGGCACATGCCTGGGTTGCAGGCCCAATCTTCAGTTGGGGACATGCAGGAGGTAGCTTATCAATGATTCTCTCTCATCATTGATGTTTCTGTCTCTCTCTCCCTCTCTCTTTCTCTCTTAAATTAATAAAAATATATTTTAAAAAGAGAGAAAGAATGAAAAAAATAAAAAAGAAGGAAAGGAAGGAGAAAGGAAGGAAGGAAAGAAGGAAGGAAGGAAGGAAGGAAGGAAGGAACGAAGGAAGGAAGGAAGGAAGGATGGAAGGAAGGAAGGAAGGAAGAAGTACCAATGGTGGGAGATCCAAGATGGCATCAAAGTAGATGGAAATTGCACTTACTTCCTCCCAAGACCAAACTGGAATTACAACTAAAATAAAGAAAAATCAACCTGAACACCAACTAAAAACTAGCTTAACAGAAGTCTTGTAACCAAGGATTTATAGAAAAAGCCACATTGAGACTGGTAGGAAGGTCAGAGACATGAAAAGGACTGGCCCTGATCCCATGGGTGGCATCTGAGATTCTGGAGGGATATCTCAGGTTCAAAGTTTCCCTGGAGGAGTGTGTAATCTAAATCCCATGCTGGGCTACCCAGCCTATAGCAACAAATCTGAAAAGAGACACCCAAACAGTCCTAGCTGGTTTGGCTCAGTGGCTAGAGCATCGGCCTGCAAACTGATGGGTCCTGGATTTGATTCTGGTCAAGGGCATGTACCTCAGTTGCAGGCTCCTCCCTGCCCAGGCCCTGGTGAGGGCTTGTGCAAGAGGCAACCAATGGATGTGTTTCTCTCCCATGGATATTTCTTCTGTTTTTCCCTCTCTCTTCCACTCTCTCTAAAAATCAATGGAAAAATATCATCGAGTGAGGATTTAAAAAAAGATAGAGACACCCAAATAACACGAGACTGTGAAATCCAGCAAGATTTTTGTCCACCAGGGGAAAATGGAGACTGCTAGAGACACAAGCGCCCTCTTAAAGGGCCAACATGCAAAATCTTGTTCGCAGCCACTCACCCTGGGCTTTGAGGGAGGGAGGGCAGAGCAGACTAGAGTCATCTGAGGAGAAACTCGAGTCTGTGGCTTTTGGGATAGAGTTGAAAAGGCAGCCACCAAGAACCCTGTCTTAAGTTCCTCTCTCACACTCTAGACACCATCTTAGGTGGAGAACTCCCCTCCTTAGGGCATCAGACTGGGGGAATGCAATAGTTTCTCCTTTGAGACTTATTGTCAACCCACCCTGAAAGCTCATGCCCTGCTGAGAATTCAGCTGCCTGGGCTCTGGTATAGAGTTTCTGGAAGATTCAGTGGCTGTCAATGACAGTTGTGTAGCTTTTGGAGGGGACCATTCCCCACACTTTTCCATGAACCTCACTGGTGTCACCCTCTGGGCTCATGGTGCCCTAACTTTTATATGTCATGACCCCCCTCTACTGAATTAAACTTTCCTTCCATTTAAGTCAGCGGTTCTCAACCTGTGGGTCGCGACCCTTTCACAGGGATCGCCTAAGACCATCGGAAAACACATTTTCGATGGTCTTAGAAACCGAGACACTGCTCCAGGGGGGTCTGCCCACATGCAGATACGCCCACATACGAGTACCCGACGTGATGACAGCATTGTGCCAACCCCATCACATACACCCCATACAAATACAGGTGTATGTGACAGGGGTGGCGCCATAATGTACTTATGCGGACCAGTCATACATGTGTAGAGAGCAGCTACTGTGTGGAAAGCAGCTACTGTGTTGAAAGCAGCTACTGTGTTGAAAGCAAAAGTATTGGAAGTAAAAACGACACTTCATGAATTATAATTACTGAGTAAATGTAAAATCATGTACTGTAAAATCATCAACTACTGCAAAAAAAAAAACAAAACTCTGTACCATGGGAACTTAATCTGGATCCTGATTGGTCTTTTTATATTCAGCTGTGGTTGATGTGAATACTGCCCCCTTGTGATAGTAACAGGAATGTAAAAAACAAACCAAAAAAACAGAGAATGGTAAATCATAGGAGACTTTAATGACCTGTATTGACTGAAC
>NW_006295185.1:1472661-1483323 GCF_000327345.1 Myotis davidii | reverse complement strand
TGTCTGGATTTCAACATTTGGTACTGAATGAGTCACCAAAAGTCGTCGGAACTCATTGTATGATTCATTGGCAAATATTAGCATCCAAGACACTGCCACAAGAGTTACAAGAAGTAATGAAAAGCGTCATAAGTTGTGTCAATTTTGTAAAGGCGAGCACTTTAAACAGTTGACTGTTTTGCAACTGTGCAACGAATTGGATGCACCGAGCAATGCTCTGCTATTTCACACTGAAGTGAGATGGTTTTTGAGAGGAAAAATTTTAAAACGTGTTTTTGAGCTTCGTTATGTACTCAAAACGTTTTTTAATCAGAAAGCAAGACTGCAGTTTGAAGCACTTTTTGGTGATAATAGTGCACTGCAGAAAATAGCTTACTTGGTTGTCATCTTTGCCATCTTGAATGAGTTAAATTTATCACTGCAAGGACCAAATGCAACATGCCTCGATTTGTCTGAAAAGATCCGATCATTTCAAATGAAACTTCAGCTTTGGCAAAAAAAATTGGATGAAAATAAAATTTACATGTTGCCTACCTTATCTGCTTTTTTTGAGGAACATGACATTGAACCAGACAAAAGGATTACGATGATAATCTCTGTGAAAGAACACTTGCACATACTTGCAGACGAAATTTCATCATACTTTCCAAATCTACCTGACACCCCATTTGCACTTGCCAAAAGCCCATTCACAAAGTGGAAGATGTTCCTGAGACAGCACAAGAGGAGTTCATTGAACTTATTAACAACGATGCAGCGAGAACTGATTTCTCTACAATGCCAGTTACAAAATTCTGGATCAAGTGTTTGCAGTCATATCCTGTTCTGTCTGAAACTGTGTTGTGTCTTCTTCTTCCACTTCCAACAACATATCTTTGTGAAACAGGGTTTTCCAGCTTGTTGGTTATCAAGTCTAAATACAGAAGTAGACTTGTTGTGGAAGATGATCTTCCTTGTGCTCTTGCAAAGACTGCCCTGAGAATTTCTGATCTGGTGAGAAAGAAGCAATCTCAACCTTGGCACTGATGTTGGCTTTTTATGCATACTATCCCAAAATGTAGCAATGTAGCTTACTGTTGTTATATTAAGACTGTTACCCATGCTACACTATGCTTCAAGACAAAATTTCATTTATTTGTAATTAGAAATAAATATTTCACAATATATAATTACATATTGTTTTTGTGATTAATCACTATGCTTTAATTATTTTCAATTTTTAACAATAAAAATACATCCTGCATATCAGATATTTACATTATGATTCATAACAGTAGCAAAATTACAGTTATGAAGTAGCAACGAAAATAATTTTATGGTTGGGGGTCACCACAACATGAGGAACTGTATTAAAGGGTCGTGGCATTAGGAAGGTTGAGAACCACTGATTTAAGTACATTAAATTTAATAAATGGATACTGAACATATGTAATGTACATAATGGTGTGCTATGTGCTATGTTCTTATAGTACTCTGCACATACTTCTATTAAAGCAATCTTTGAATTAAATTGCAGCTGTTGGTTTAGAGTTTGGTTTTCTCACTAGAGTCAGGCAGAGTGTTTTTTCAAGTGTATCCAGTGCTCAGCACAGGGCCAAGCACAAAAATGATGCTCAATGAATGTTGGAAGGATAAATTGATACTTAAAAAGAAACAGAGAAATAAAAGAAAAAGTGATAAATAAAAGATACTTCCTGCCCTGAGAGAAGTCACTATCCAGCAGTTTCTACCTGGGGAAGAAAGCTCTGAATACAAATACCTTTAAACTAGTTAGACAAACAAGTCTTGTCAATCTTTTATAGAACACAGTGAACAAATGAGAGCTTCATTTTAACCAGAGGATTTTGAGACTATTGAAATTTAAACTCTACGAAATTTTTGGAGTTTACTTAATAATGGCTTATGACAGGTTTATCTTCCATCCCAATTTTCCTGTATTGTCTTTTAGATAGGTTTTCATAGTAAGCAATATATTTTATTCTAATCATGGAAAGGGGGACTAATGTTAAAAATCAAAGTAGGTTTATTTTTTATTTTTTGGTTGACAGAGTAAAAGGGACAATGAGAATATAGAGGCATAGTAATTGATTTTTTCAGTTTATACAGTTATTTATTTTTTAACTTCTTTATTGTTTAAATTATTACATATGTCTTCTTTTCCCCCAATTGACTTCTCCCTGGCCATTCTCACCTCCTAGTACATGCCCTCACCCCCCTACAGTCTGCATCCATTGGTTATGCTTATATATATGCATGCAAATCCTTTGGTTGCTCTCTTATCTTTCCCCTCTCTGTCCCACTTTCTCTCTGAGGATGGACGGTCTGTTTGATACTTCTGTATCTCAGGATCAGTTTTTGTTCATCAGTTTATGTTGTTCATTATGTTTCACAAATGAGTGAGGTCATGTGATAATAATCTTTCTCCAACTGGCTTATTTCTCTTAGCATAATGCTGTCTGTGTCCATCCATGCTATTGCAAATGGTAAGAGTTCCCTCTTTGTTACAGCAGCTTAGTATTCCATTGAATAGATGTACCACAGTTTTCTAATCCACTCATCTTCTGATGGGCACTTAGGCTGTTTCCAAATCTTATCTATTATAAATTGTGCTGCTATGAACACAGAGGTGCATATATCCTTTCTGATTGGTGTTTCTGATTCCTTGGGATATATTCCTAGAAGTGGGATTACTGGGTCAAATGGCAGTACCATTTTTAATTTTTTGAGGAAACTCCATACTGTTTTCCACAGTGGCTGCACCAGTCTACATTCCCACCAGCAGTGCACGAGGGTTCCTCTTTCTCAACATCTTCTCCAGCACTTTTTGTTTGTTGATTTATTGATGATAGCCATTCTGACAGGTGTGAGATGATACCTCATTGTCGTTTGTTTGGCTGTGCAGAAGCTTTTTATTTTGATGTAGTCCCATTTTTTTTTATTTTATCCTTAGTTTCCGTTGTCAGAGGAGATGATTCAGAGTCTTTATTTCCTCTGCAAAGGTCGAGGCTGAGTGTGGCTGCACTAGCTGCCCTGAGGCTTCTGGAAGAAGCTGGCTGTTCAAGAGAAAAATGGCTGCTTTGGTTTGGAGGGTCCAGAATGTCTCAGTGCCAGATTCCTGGTCACCTCTCCCTGCCCTGCTCCCCTTCACAGCCTCTTCCCAACTTCCACAAAAATGCACCTCCACCTGCACCACAGCCTCGGGTGAGTGTTTGTAATTGAAAGGTCCTATGAAGTGGGTTTAGCAAATAAAAGCAAAGACAAAACAGAGGCAAAATAACAGAGTCACTGTGAGTTTCTCCCTCTCCCTCCACTACCTCCCAGTACGCAGGGCTCGGGCAGCTCTTCGGGCTGCCTTTCTGGACTCAGTCCCACATGTCTGTGGACTTAGATCTACATTCCCCGGCCACCAGCAGCCCTGTGCACTCCCTTCCACAGTTGAGTATTACATGTGTCCCCAAGGGACATGGACTTGGTGCAGTGCAGGTTCCTCATCCCTGTGGTTGTGTGTCTTTCTCCAGCCCAGATCTTTGATCCTAACATTCTCCAGGTGTCCTCTGCCCTTTCCAGCTGTGGATCGTCTCACCAGCTGTGTCTAATTCACCAATTCTGGGTGGATGTTATTCAATGTGGTTGTTCCTTCTATCTGCTCCATGAGAAGGCACAGGGCACATCTGTCTGTTTGGCCGCCATTTTGAAAAACCTTTGGTAACTCAATTTTTATGAATCTAACACTGATATGGATATTCTGACAAATATAGTTGACTTTCAGAAAAACCATGATGGAATATTCAGTAATTGAATTATGAAGGACAATGTGATGTTTAAGGGTGTGGACTCTGCATATAGACATGAGTTTGAACCTTAGCCCTGCCACTTCCATATGACCTTGGCCAAACCATCTAAAGTCTCTGGACTTTAGTTTTTTCATCTGCAAAATGGTGTCTGTTTTCGAGTGATGTTATAAATATTAAAAATATGATGCATACAAAATTATTTTTGTTATACAGTAAGCACTCAATAAATTTATTTATATACTATTATTATTATTATAGAAGCCTGAATATGGTGCTCAAGTTGTGCAAGCATTTACTAGAAGTTAGACAAGATGGCCTTTTAGATTATTGCAGCCCTGAGTCTCAGACTTTATAATTCTTTGGCTGGAGGGAAAATAAACTTTACTCACCAATGCCTGTGCTGATCAGATAACCTCAAAGTCCAGACACACTGCGTAATTCTCTGACAGCAATAACTCAGCTTTCAGTTCCCAGGCAGAGATGTGGGAGAAAAGTCCAATATCCGGAAAGTGCTAGCATCTACAACTTCCTGTGGTGTGCCTAGTAAAATTTGACCAGATAAGAATGGTTCTTAATAGAAAAGCTCCTTTTATCTCTGAATGAGAATATATTGACGTTAAATACCTGAATGGATGAGGTTAATTTTAATGGTCTTCTATTTTTGCAATAAATACTGAAAACTGTTCAGGAAAACTTGAAAAACTTATTCATACAGGTGGCATGAACTAAAAGAAGTGAGTTCTTATTTTTAAAAATGATGGCTCCACTGTTAGTGTAAGAGTAGAATCTTTAAAGGTAGAGTATTTTAAAAAACATTTTTATTATTATTTATTTTTCAAAATTCTTTTAAATTGAATTTAGAGAGAGGAAAGGAAAGAGAGAGAGCAAGAGAGCGAGAGAGTGAGCGAGCGAGCGAGAGAACCATTGATGTATCTGAAACACATCGCTTGGTTGCCTTCACATGCTCCTACTGGGTCTGGGGATCAAGCCTGCAACCCAGGTACATGCCCTTTATCAGGAATTGAACCCATGACCCGTCAGTTTTCAGGTCAACACTCTAACTGCTGAGCAACACTGACCAGGGCTCCAGGTAAATATTTTTGCTAACTAGATTCTCCTAGTGATCCTTGCACCTTTCTTTCCCCTTTTTGGTTATTTGAAATAATTTTGCAAGTATGTTCATACTTCTGCTTTTCTCCTCCTTTCAGGAATTTACTAAGAAATATCAGAGGCTGCATTCATGCCTCAAACTCCTTTTATAATCAAACCCAAACTATGGGCTTGAGGAAGATTTAACATAAAAACAGCATAGCTTAGTATATAAGTGACAACTCTGTTGTCAATTCAGACTGAGGTACATTCCCAGTCCTGCCACTTACTGATTGTGTAATCCCTCTGCATCTTGGTTTCTTCATCTAGAAAGTGGATATGATTATACTCATAGTTATCTAATAGGATTGTTTGGGGCATAAGATAAAACAATGCACAGTAGTGCCTGATAAGTGTTCAGTAAATAGTAATTACTATTTTTATTGAGAAGCAGATTTCTTCAAATTTACAAGAGAGGATGTAGCTGAGTGATAACATTTTGTATACTAGTACTTTTATAAAGAACTAGAGGCCCAGTGCACAAAAATTTCTGCACTTGGGTGTGCGGGGGGAGTCCGGGTGGGGGGGGAGTCCCTCAGCCCGGCCTGTGCCCTCTCGCAGTCTGGGACCCCTCAGGGGATAATCACCTTCTGACTTAGGCCCACTCCCCGGGAGATTGGGACTAAGCTGGCAGTCAGACATCCCTCTGGCAGCCTGGCAGCCCTCAGAGAATGTCCACTTGCCAGCAGGGAGCAGGCCTAGCTGCAGTCGGACATCCTTAGCACTGCTGAGGAGGCGGGAGAGGCTACCACCACCACTGCTGTACTGGCAGCCGTCAGTGCTGGGGTGCCTTGCCAGCCTGGGTGAGTGGCTAATGGCTGTTTGGAGGCTGGCCACTGCCTCTTCAGGGTGGGGGTCCCCATTGGGGTGCCTGGCCAGCCTGGGTGAGGGGCTGATGGCTGTTTTCAGGCTGCCAAAACCCCCAGCGGGGACCCTCACCCCATGAGGGTGTATGATGGTGGGTGTAGGTTTATCATATATGGCCTTTATTATGTTGAGGTATGATTCCTCTATTTCCACTTTGCTGAGAGTTTTTATAAAAAATGGATGTTGGATTTTGTTGAATGTTTTTCTTGCATCTATCAATATGATTACATGATTTTTAAATTTCAATTTGTTTGTGATGTATCACATTTATTGATTTGTGAATATTGTACCAGCCTTGCATCCCAGGAATAAACCCCACTTGCTCATGGTGTATGATATTTTTAATATATTGCTGGATTCGATATGCTAATATTTTGTTGAGGATTGAAAAAAAAGATAGAAGAAGATATTGACAAGTGGAAGAATATATTGTGTTCATGGATTGGTAGAATTAACATCATTAAAATCTCAATACTACCCAAAGCAATCTATATATTCAGTGCAATCTCTATTAAAATACCAACAACATATTTCACAAACCTAGAACAAATGCTCCAAAAATTTATATGGACCCAAAAACACCCCAAATACCTGCAGAAATCTTGAGAACGAAGAAGAAAGTTGGAGGGAATTATAATAACAGATATCAAGTTATACTACAAAACCCCTGCAATCAAAACAACCCGGTACTGGCACAAGAGCAGACATATAGATCAATAGAACAGAACAGAGACCCCAGAAATCTACCCAAGCCATTACACTCAATTAATATTTGACAAAGGAGGCAAGGCATACAATGGATTAAAGATAGTCTCTTCAATAAATGGTGTTGGGAAAATCAGACAGGAACTTACAAAAAAAATGAAACTAGAACACCAACTTACACCTTACATAAAAAATAAATGCAAAATGGATAAAGGCCTTAAACATAAGGAAGGGAAACCATAAAAATCTTAGTAGAATTAATAGGCAACAAAATATCAGATATATGTCATAGCAATATATTACCTAGGGCAGCGGTCGGCAAACTCATTAGCCATCAGAGCCAAATATCAACAGTACAACGATTGAAATTTCTTTTGAAAGCCAAATTTTTTAAACTTAAACTATATAGGTAGGTACATTGTTATTAACTTAATTAGGGTACTCATAAGGCTTAGGAAGAGCCACACTCAAGGGGCCAAAGAGCTGCCTGTGGCTCATGAGCCACAGTTTGCCTACCACGGACCTAGGGCAAGGGAAACTGATGAAAAAATAAACAAATAGGACTACATCAAAATAAAAAGCTTTTGCATAGCAAAATAAACTATCAACAAAATGAAAAGGGAGCCAACTGTATGGGAGGACACATTTAGCAATGATACATCTTATAAAGGATTAATATCCAAAATATATAGGAAGTCATACAACTTAACAAAAGTAAGACAAACAATCTAATTAAAAATGGGCAAAGGACCTAAATAGACACTTCTCCAAAGTGGACCTACAGATGGCCAAGAGACATATGAAAAAGTGCTCAACGTCCTCATCACCAGAGATATGAAAATTAAAACAACAGTGAGGTATCACTTCACACCTTGCAGCATGCCTACCATCAACAAATCAACAAATGACAAGTGCTGTCAAGTTTGTTGAGAAAAGGGAACCCTAGTACATTGCCTATGGGAATGCAGACTGGTGCAGCCACTATGGAAAACAGTATGGAGTTTTCTCCAAACATTAAATATGGAACTGCCATTTGACCCAGTGAATATATGCACCCCTTTGTTCATGGCAGCACAACTTACAGTAGTTAAAATCTGGAAATAACCCAAGTGCCCATCAATAGAAGAGTGGGTAAAAAAGTTTTGGTACATTTACACCATGGAATACTATGAAGCAGTAAAAATGAAGTATCTCTTACCCTTTGAGACAGCATGGAGGGACCTGGAGAGTATTATGCTAAACAAAATAAGCCAGTCAGAAAAAGACAAGTATCACATGATCTCACTCATATGTGGAACCTAATGAACAAAATAAAGTGATGGATGAAATAGGTCTGGAGATATAGAAGCGTGAAACAGACTATTGAATCTTAGAGGAAAGGCAGAGGTGAGTTGGTGGGGAGGGATCAACCAAAGAACTTGTTTGCATATATCCATAACTCATGGACACAGACAATAGTGTGGTGAAGGCTTGGGGCCGGAGGGGGGAGCGGGGGTCAGCTAGAAAGGGTCAATAGGGGGGAAAAGGGACATATGTGATACTTTTGAACAATAAAGATTTTTTTTTAAGTAGCCTTTAGTTATGTTACAACATGATAGAATAAGCACAGGGATATAGTATATTGTGCCTGTCTTGCTGTTTTATTTCTCCAGCAAAAGTTGATAGTTCCCTATTTGTCTTGCCATCTAATGTTATAAACCCAACAAGGTGATTGAAATGCATTTATAATTCTTGCTTTTGGAGAATAAGGCTTGGATAAGTTGGAAAGCAAAGTTGAGGCATTCTATGAAACACTCCCATTCTTTTAGGAGTTGGAAACACATCTGAGATCCTCACCTGCAGGGAAAAGGACAAACACTGGAAGACACAGTGGATTGGATTTTCATGTACTGTACCTGGGATTGGAGTTGAAGGGCTGAGAGTATGGAATTGTTTATTTTACTTGTTGGAGTATCAATTGCATAGTATAAAGGTATTTTCTGAGACAGTAAGTTATAGGTGTTAAAGCACCTTCATGGATTTAAAATTTTAGGCAATTCACTTCACTTGCTTTTCTAAGACTTATGTATTCTTTTTCTTTTTTAACCGAAGTGAAATTTGCATATAGTGAAATACACATATGTTTAGTATAAAACTGAATTATGAAAAACATATATACCTATGTAATCACAACCTCAGTAAGTATATAGACTATTTCTACAATCCCCCCAAATGTTCTCTTGTTCCCTTCCATTCAATCTCTATTTTCACTGGCAACTACTGTTCTGTTTTCTATTCCCCCAGATTAATTTTGCCAGTTCCTGAGCTTCATATGCATGAAAGCATACATTATGTCCATTTTTGTATCTAGCTTCTTATATTTAGCATTTTTGAGATTTATCCATGTTGTTGCATGTATTATTTGTTCATTGCTTCTTATTACTGATAAATAGTCAAGACTATCTTTTTGCCATTGAATTACCTTATAAACTCTGACAAAATTCAGTAGCCTTTATATATATGACTTCAGTTTTGGACTCTATTCTGATCCATTAGTCTATTTGTTTAAGCATAAAGCAATACCATTCTAAATATCATTTTAGAGTAAATCTTAACATCAGGTATTATGAGTCATCCAACTTTGTTTTTCAAAATTTCTTTTGGGATATTGACTTAATTGTGTGGGACACATAGATGAGTGTGGGGAGAATTAATGTCTCATATAAATGAAATTGATTTTGTACATTTACCTGTAGTTGGTGATCCTTATAAATCCACTTATAGTTTCTATGACCTTTTTATTTTCATAAATATCTTATTTTCTAGCTTCAGGATTATGTTATTGGCAAATAAAGGCAGTTTTCTAGTTTAATGTCCTTCATTTCTTTTTCTTACCATATTTTATTAACAAGAAACTCCAGTACAACATCTATACTAATAAAAGGGTAATATACTAATTAGAGCAGACATCTTCCGGACTTCCATCTGGACATCCACCCGGACAAAGCCACAGTGGCTGTGAGGTCCAGTGCTCATGGTAGCCATGGGCTCATAGCAGCCGTGGGCTCAAACAGCCACAACCCCCAGCGGTTGTGAAACCTGGGGCTCAACCAGCCATGGGCTCAGGCAGCCATGAACCCTGGGGCTCAGGCCTCGTAGCTGCCACAGCTGGCAGTGGCAGCAGCAGCAGGGTGGTGGGTTGGCACCTTCTCTTGATCAGCCTGGTCACCTCCCAAAGAGGGAGGCCAGACTGCAGCTTAGGCCTACTCCCTGTTTTTCACATGAATATAATGCTGACTGTAGAATTTTTGTTGCTGTTGTTATTTATTTATTTATTTTTGGTAGATACTGCTAATTAGGTTGAGGATATTCCTTTGTATTTCTAGTTTGCCAAGACATTTTTATTGTCAACAGGTGTTAAATTCAATCGAATTCTTTTCTGCATCAGTTAAAATGGTTATATGGTATTTCTCCTTTATTCTTTACATAGTTAATAAAATTTATTTATTTGTTTGGATAATAAATCTATCTTGCCTTCCTGGGATGATATATAGTCACAACACAGTATCCTTTAATATATTCAATTTGCTAAGTTTTTATCATTGAGTTTTTGCTTATCATTGTGCTGACCTCTGTGCATCACACATTAATTCAAAATTTGTTATTTAATTACTTCCATATCCAACTAATGACAAGAAAATTTTTGGTGTACCTTTATAAATAAGATAGGTACAAGAACATGTCTCAGAGACTGAAGGAATTGGCATGATTGCTAGAAATAAGTTATTAAAATATTTGCATTATAACTACAAAAATGACGACTTTGACTCATAGCCCTACATTCTGGAAGTAAATAGACATCAAAACCAGTTATCTATTAAGGTCACTTTTAAATGTGTAACAGTAAAGCTAAGTCATGTACTATAGGACAATGATTATATGTCTAAACACTTTTTGCATTTATATTCTTGGGGAATATTGGTCTCTTACTTTTCCTTATAGTGAGTGTCATTGTTTGATTTTATTACCAATGTTATAATCATAAAAATATTTTGAAAATATATTATTTTCTTATATGTTCTTAATGAATTTGTATAGCATTGACTGCTTTTTCTCCATAAACTTTTGGTTGAATTTAACAGAAAACTAATTTCATCATGTTTTTTTC
>NW_006295185.1:1470143-1472100 GCF_000327345.1 Myotis davidii | reverse complement strand
AGCCCCTCACCCCATGAGGTTGTGGCCAGCCTGGGTGAGTGGCTGATGGCTGTTTGGAGGCTGGCCACAGCCCCTTCAGGGTAGGGGTCTCCCCTGGGGTGCCTTTCCAGCTTGGGTGTGGGGCTGATGGCTGTTTGAAGGATTCCCACAGCCCCTTCAGGGTGGGTGTCCTCCATTGGGTGCCTGGCCAGCCTGGATGAGGGACTGACGGCTGTTTGCAGGATTCCCACAGCCCCTTCAGGGTGGGCGGTGCCTGGCCAGTCTGGCTGAGGGGCTGAGGGGCTGAGGGCCATTTTCAGGCTGGCTAAGCCCCCCAGCGGGGACCCTCACCCCATGAGGGTGTGGCCAGCCTGGGTGAGGGGCTGATGGCTGTTTTCAGGCTGGCCACATCCCCCAGCCACCCAAGCTCCCAGTGGAGGTTGCCTGGAAGCAGGTATCTGGAGTTTATTTAGCTTCTATAATTGAAACTTTGTTGCCATGAGCAGAGGCCACAGCCGGCTCAGGGCCAGTGGGAAGCTTGGCTTCCTCCATCGCCCAGGCAACCAAGCCTCCTGCTTGCTCCAGCTCCGTGGCTCCCCACTGCCATCTTGGTTGGGTAAATTTGCATATAGTCACTCTGATTGGCTGGTGGGTGTGGCTTGGGCATAGTGAAGGTATAGTCAATTAGCATATTTGTCTTTTTTCGTGTAGATTAAGCTGTACAGGTGTTGATTAGATACATTTATATATTACATATGATTACTTTTGTAGCATTAGTGAACACCTCCATTGATCCCATAATCACTATTTCTTTTTTTGTGGCCCTGGAGTTTTCTTTGTTGAAAAGTTTTAAAACACCAGTTAAATTAATATAAAGTATCATATGATCTCACCCATATGTGGAATCTAAACAAAAATAAACTGATGAACAAAATAGAACCAGAGACATAGAAACATGGAACAGCCTGATGAATCTAAGAGGGAAGGCAGGGGTGGGTGGGAATATATTAACCAAAGAACATATGCATATATGCATAACCCATGGACACAGCCAATAGTGTGGTGAAGGCCTGGGGTAGGGGTTGGGGGTGGGCTAGAAAGGGTCAATAGGGGGTAAAGGGTACATCTGTTCAGATATCAATTTATTTTTGGGTTAATTTTGGTAATTTGTATTATTGCAGAAATATGTACATTTTACCTAAATTGTCAAATGTATTTGTGTGAAGTTGTTCAGAATATTCTTATTTTTCTCTTCTAATGTTTTAGGAATTATAATGATGCCTCTTTTCTTATTCCTGATTGTTATTTCTGTATTCTTTAATTTTTCATGACCAGTCTAGATATACATTTATCAACTTTATTGATTTTTTTAAAATTAGCTTTTGATGTAGAAATTAACCTCCAAGTACTGCTTTAACTGTTCTCACAAAATTTGATAAGTTGCATGTAATTATAATTTTATTTAAAATATATTATTATATTGGTCATGGGGAAATAGAGCATAGAACATATAGTCAATAATATTGTGATAACTATGTATTGTGCCAGTTGGGGTCCTGAAAATATCAAAGGGAACATTTTGTAAAGTATATGATTATTTAAGCACTAAGCTATACATATATCTCAAACCAATACAAAATCAAATCTTAAAAAATATATTTTATATTATTTCTGTTTTCTTCTGATCTATGGTTTGTTTAAAATATGTTCCTTAATTTTCAAATATTTTGTTCTTTCTTAGGAATCTTATCAATATTGTTATCTAGTTTAATACTGTTGTTGCCAGAAAACATACTCTATGATTTCAATCTTTTAAAAGTAATTCTTTTTTTTTTGTATTGGGTCCATCTCTTTTGATCTTTTTTTTTATTGATTAAGGTATTACATATGTGTCCTTATCCCTCCATTGCCCCCCCCCAAAGTAATTCTTTATACTGCAGCATATGCCCAATTCTAATGAAATGATGAGCATTATACA
>NW_006295185.1:1468348-1469172 GCF_000327345.1 Myotis davidii | reverse complement strand
ATTTGTGAACATAGGATTATTTATTCTGAACATAAATGGTTCCCTCAGTTTTTATATATCAGTTGTAGTCTTTGATTATAGTTATGACCTTTCTAGAAAATAAGAAAATGATGTCTCCAATTAATGTTTTCCTTGTTATTTTGTAAATCCATATATTTCAATTTTTTTCTTTTTTTTTATTGATTAAGGTATTACATATGTGTCCTTATCCCTCCATTGCCCCCCCCCAAAGTAATTCTTTATACTGCAGCATATGCCCAATTCTAATGAAATGATGAGCATTATACATTTGTATGGGTTAATGTCTATATGTACCAATTAGGTCATGGTGCTTTTTAGTGCTTGTATTTCTTTTCTAATAACTTTTTGTCTAATTGTTTAATTAAATTTTGAGAAAAGGTACTAACATCTCTAACCATGATTGTGAAATTGTCCATTTTCCCTTTAGTTTTGTCAAATTTTACTTCACATGTTTTGAAATTCCATTAATATGCATGCATTTATTCAGGATAGCTATTTCTTCCTGATAATTGAATAGTTTGTCTTTATGAAATACCTTTCTTATCTCTGCTAAGACATTTTGTCTTAAAATCTATTTTATCTGATATATTTTTAAAAAATATATTTTTATTAAATTCAGAGATGAAAAGAAATGTAAAGAGAGGGATAGAAACATCAGTGGTGAGAATCATTGATCAGCTGCCTCCTGCATGCCTGGGAGCCCCACAACCCGCAACCGGACATGTGCCCTGACCGGGAATTCAACAGTGATCTCCTGGTTCATAGATCAACCATTGAGCCACACCAGCCAGGCAAAATTGGTA
>NW_006295185.1:1466039-1467074 GCF_000327345.1 Myotis davidii | reverse complement strand
TTTTATTAAATTCAGAGATGAAAAGAAATGTAAAGAGAGGGATAGAAACATCAGTGGTGAGAATCATTGATCAGCTGCCTCCTGCACACCCTACCCTGGGGATCGAGCCCACAATCCAGACATGTGCTCTGACCAGGAATCAAACTGCAACCTCCTGATTCATAGGTCAACACTCAACCTCTGAGCCATACCGGCTGGGCAATCTGATATTTTTATAACCACTCCAGTCCTCTTATCTTTATTGTTTGTATTTATATACTTTTAGCACCATTTATTTTCAGTTGAGTTCATCTATATATTTAAAGTGCTTCTCTTATAAACAACATATATTTGTTTTATCTTTTGCATTTAAAAAATCTCTACAATTTAATCTGTGTTTAACACTTAACTGTAATTATTGATATTGATATTATTATTGATATGTAGTCCATTTTATTATTTTATTTTTTGTCATCTGTTTTAAATTATTTTCCACATATTCTTATTTTAATAAATTTGGGGGGATTATTTGAATGTATTTTAGAATTTCACTTTAATTTTGCTAATGGTTTTTTACTTAGATGTCTTTAGTTATTTTTACTGGTTGCTTTTATGAGTAGTCTCCATATTATTATAGCCCATTTATAGTTAATATTGCATCATCTTATCTAATAGATAAATATGTAATTGACTGTACCTTCACTACGCCTCCCATTGGCTAATCAGAGTGATAGCCAACAAAGATGGCGGTGAATTTGCATACTGTAGGCAGGGCAGGACAGCAGGAGCCGCCATCCAGGCCCCCATGTGCGGCCCCAGGAGCCGCTGGAAAGCCAGACCGCAGACAAGGTGGCCCCCGGGATGCCGGAGCCCATCGGTGAGGTCTGCAGGCAAAGCAGCGATCAAGCTATGATGGGGAGAGTGGGGACCAAAGGAGCTACAGGAGCAGCTCTAGCAGGAGACTGAAGACTCCGGCCGGAGTGAGGAGCAGAGATTTAAGGCTCCAGCCGCAGCGAAGACTGTGTCCAGCGCGAAGATGGAAGGCGGGGGCCAGGG
>NW_006295185.1:1464543-1464802 GCF_000327345.1 Myotis davidii | reverse complement strand
TATAGTTAATATTGCATCATCTTATCTAATAGATAAATATGTAATTGACTGTACCTTCACTACGCCTCCCATTGGCTAATCAGAGTGATAGCCAACAAAGATGGCGGTGAATTTGCATACTGTAGGCAGGGCAGGACAGCAGGAGCCGCCATCCAGGCCCCCATGTGCGGCCCAGGCGATGTGGGGCTCAGGTGGGGTGTGGCAATCTCGGGGGCCCCTCCCCGTGTGCAGCCCAGCCGGCACAGGGCTCAGGAAGCAT
>NW_006295185.1:1461793-1463327 GCF_000327345.1 Myotis davidii | reverse complement strand
GGGGGGCAAGTAGGCTGGCAGGCAGAGTGGTTAGGGGCAATCAGGCAGGCAGGCAGGTGAGTGGTTAGGAGCCAGCAGTCCCAGATTGTGAGAGGGATGTCCAACTGCCAGTTTAGGCTCCTTCCCTGTAAACCAGCAGTAGGACATTGTTCCAGGGGTCCCAGATTAGAGAGGGTGCAGGCGGGGCTGAGGGACACCCCCCCCCAAGTGCACAAATTTTTGTGCACCGGGCCACTAGTTTAATATAAAATGTAAGATGCCTGAGACCATGTAGAACAATATCCTCTCATCCTTTATAGCGGGGGCTGTCAAACTGTGGTCCATGGGCCAAATATGGTTTGCAATTAAATTATGGACTGATCATCTTGAAGGTTGGGAGCTCTCATTTTACAATTTATTAATGTGAATCTGATTCAGGTTGTCCTTAGTCTTTTATGGTAAATCCTTAATCCTTAGACATAGTCTTTATTACTAAGGCATGGCCCTTTGAGAGTTGGTTGCAGTGTTTTATAAATGTGAATTTAGTCAACATGGCTGATGGTGTTGTAAAAATTTTTGCTTATCTTTACTTTTTCCCCTGATGGGGAAATTTGGATCACTCTGTCTCAAACTTTGTTAATCATTTTTTCCTACCATCTCCAAGCCATTGAATTTTAATTTCAAATAGCATACTTTTTAATCCTATAATTTTAATTTGATTATTTTTATAGCTTCAATTTCTATGTTGGACTACCCATTTGTCCACTTATTTTGACCCCTTTTTAAAAAAGTCTTTGAACGCATTTATGAAAGCTTTTTTATCCTTTTCTGCTAGCTCAACATCTGGATCTCTATAACAACCACTCCTACTCGCTTTTTTCTTGTAACTGTGTTACATTATTCTCCTTATTCATATGTCTAGTAATATTTTATTGCATAGTGGATAGCATTAATGATATTTCATAAAGATTTTTTATTCTCTTATGCCTCCACTGTGCAGCCTCCCAGGACTCAGACTCCCAGGCTCCCGAGTGGAGACTTCAACAAGGAATTCAGCTCCTGCTCAGGGGAATAACCGACACCTCCCTATTCCACAGCTGCTTCTGTGTCTGCAAGAAACTGCACATGTGCCTCCCTGTGACATGGACGGGGCCAGAGCCTGAGTTGAGCTGTTCCATGATAATGACTGGGGCCAGAGCCCGAGTTGAGCGGTTCCACCATAGCGATAGCAGCTGGACCAGTGCAGGGATGGAGGGAGGGGGAGTGGGGAAGGAGCAAGGGGGAAGCCCTGGTTCCCTGCTCCTCCTTCCACCGGCATGGCCTTGCTGCTGTTATGATAAAAGGAGTTGTGTTTTTCTAACTCTGTCTGGGTAAAGGAAACAAGTGTCTGTGGATTTCTGATCTTATTCTCAGAGCTGCCAATTAATCCCTTTGGATGCATCATATCCAACCCCTATAGGATCCAAGGGGCAGGATCAACCTTCATTCCATAGTTGATGAAATTGACCAATAAACACAGGTGTCTCATGCCTCAGTGTTAACTACCAGAGAAAAG
>NW_006295185.1:1458072-1460587 GCF_000327345.1 Myotis davidii | reverse complement strand
CGCGCTTTTTTCTTGTAACTGTGTTACATTATTCTCCTTATTCATATGTCTAGTAATATTTTATTGCATAGTGGATAGCATTAATGATATTTCATAAAGATTTTTTATTCTCTTATCTTCTTCCTAATAGTATTTTGTTTTTTCCTGTGACAGTTAAATTATAGACTGATCATCTTGAACTTTGGGAGCTCTCATTTTACAACTATATTAGTGTGAGCTTGATTCAGTTTGCCCATAGACTTTTATGGTAAATCCTTAATCTTTAGACATAGTCTTTATTACAAAGGCATGGCCCTTTGAGGGTTTCAATAGAAAGCCTATGATATTTATAAAAGTCCTCTAACTTAGTGGAATTCAGCCTCTGAACTCTGTCTCCCTACAGTTAGCAACTGTTAAAAATTTCTGTTCAGCTTATTTCTGTCAATTTCATTATTGGTTGTTGTTTTCTCTGCATTTCAGGAGTCATCAAAGTATTTGATGGAAGTTCGTACATAAAAATTAGGACTCACCTCTCTGTGACACTCTTCTTTTTTGTATTTGTCCCTTCAATTTCTAGCCATTCTAGCAAGCCCCAACTCCATCCTCTAATACATGAAGCCAATAATAGTTGAGATTTCTGTTTGTGTTTTAGCTACCTCACACCCAATGTACAAGGTTGTGCCTTCAGGGGAAAAGCCATATGGATATGTACCTTACCCAGTGTGGCTATTTCCTTTTAACAGTTTGTGCCTTCATATAGTTTATTTTTAACATTTTTACAGTTTTTTTTTAATCTGTGAGACAATTGGCTCAAAATAAAATAAGCCCTCTACCATTACCACACTCCAAATTAGTTATATTATATATATATATATGTATTAAGAAAAGAAAAATAACATTTTCATGACATATCTCAGGATCAAATGTGCAGAAGCATTTACAAGAGGAACTGAAAATGTCATATAGTTTATCTGTGGTTACTCATATAATAATTATGGCTGTCTCTGAAGAAGGGTCCATTTAACCTTGGAAGTACCCACTTACTCTCTCAATAAACTATTTATAAATTAAAAATAATGCATTTGGATTATCATTTATTTATTATTATATTATTTTCCATACAAACAACTGTAAACCTACTTTTGCTCCATCCTGTATAAAATATGAGGCTCCGAAGCTCCCCCAATGTTTTTAAAGGCTCAGTTTGGGGCAGGACTTAATGCTTAAAAAATTAAAGGTGACAGACACCAAAATAGAGCACGCTCTCCGCAGGAAAGGATGCCGGCGGCGCTCTCCGGCGGCGACCAGGTTTCAGGCCACGTCCCGGAGCCGGCCTTCCCGCTGCAGTTTGACAATCTGTTTGAGGCAGCTCTGCCTCTGTATCTATTATTGTTCAAAAGCTTTGTATTTATTTCACTCATATTTAAGCTTCTTACCAAAATAAAGCACTAATTGTTGTTTTCATTTTTAAAAAAATTAAAAAAATAAAAATAATCTATTTCTTGATTTTACTTCATAAAACATGCCAGTTTTTCTGGTCAGTTATCTGGTCTCATTTGGCCTATCAGCAGCATTTGACAGATTTGATCATTATATTCTTGACATCTTTTTTCCCCCAGGGCAGCACACTTCTCTGATTTGCTTTAAAACTTATTGACCCCTCCATGCCAGTATATTTTGCATCTTCTTTTTTTTCATGACCTCTTAATATTGGAATTCCTCAGGTCTCAGTTCTTAACCTTTTTTTTTTCTCTAGCTATTTATCTGTTGGTGATCTCATCCAGTCCCATGGCTTTAAATATAATCCTGTATGTTGACAATTCCCATATTTATATTTCTAGTTGACATATCTCCTCTAATCTCCAGACTCATATATTTAACTGCATAACTGATATCATCTCTTTTTTCATTTAATAGGCATCTCAAAATTAACATGTGAATCTGAAATCTTGCTGTTTCCCTGCACATCCTCTCTCCAAAACACTCCCTGATATTTGAAGATGGATTTCCATCTCCATTACCCCACATCACCAGTTTAGAGCATAAACTTTTGAATTATCCTTAACTCTTCCTTTCACATCCTTCATCCAATCTATTACTGCATCCTGCTTATCCTTCCTTTAAATATTTACAAAATTCTGTCACTTTTCACTACACTGATTACTATCTTTTCCTAAGCCAACATCATCTTTTTTATTGATGACAGAGAGAAAGAGAGAGAGAGAGAGAGAGAGAAACATCAATTTGTTGCTCCACTTATATATGCATTCATTGATTCTTGAATGTGCACTGACCGGGGATCAAACACACAACCTTGGCTATCAGGAGGACACTAACTAACTGAGCTACCCAACCAGGGCTACCCACCATCATCTTAACTGGGTTATTGAAATATCCTTCTGAGTAGTCTCTATGTTTCTGCCCTTATCACATTAAAGTCAATTTACTCTTTTAAAATGTAAGTCAGATCAGGACACTCCCCTTCTCAAACTCTTTCAAAGAATTAGGGATACTTATAAAAGTACTAGAGGCCCAG
>NW_006295185.1:1454193-1457097 GCF_000327345.1 Myotis davidii | reverse complement strand
AGCTGCATGGCTGCTGGCCGCCATCTTGGTTGGCAGTTAATTTGCATATCCTGCTTATTAGCCAATGGGAAGCATGTCAGAGGTATGGTTAATTACCATGTTTGTCTATTATTAGATAGGATGTTGATGGGCTTATAAGGTATCTACATTAATAAAAGAGAAACATGCAAATTGGTGTCACTCCACTATGCGCACCAGCCAATCAGAGTGAATATGCAAATTAACCCAACAAAGATGGCGGTTAATTTGCATACACAGGCTCAGAGCAAAGATTGAAGAGTGAAGCCTGAAGACTGAAGAGGCTTGGCTTCTCCACTGCGGCTGGACCAAAGGCCTGGGTCCCAGTGCCAGAGGAAAACTGGTGCCAGCATCCAGGGGTAGGAAGGCCTATTGCACGAATCTTTGTGCAACAGGCTTCTAGGAAATACATAATTTGTATGACAACAACATTATAAATAAGAGCAATGGAACTAAGTTATATAAGAGAAAATTTATGTATATTATTGAAATTAATTGATAGTGGTATTAATTTTGGAAATGCAAGATTGGCTTAGCAGCTGAAAATCAATGTAATGCACTATATTACTTTATAAAAGGACAAAATCTACAAGATAATATAAATAGATAGCTAAATGATTTAACAAAATACCTTTTCATGATAAAAAGGATAGCATCAGGCAACTAAGGGAAGGGACGTTCCTCTACCTGATAAATTCCATCAATAAAAACCACACAACTAACATTGTAATTAATGGTGAAAGACTGAAAGCTTCTGCTGTAATATCCCAGAAGAAATCCATGATTTCTACTTTTGCCACTTCTATTCAATGTTATACTGCAATATTTGCCAAGGTAATTTGAAGAAAAATAAATAAAAGCATCCATGTTGGAAAAGAAGTACAGCTACCTTTATTCACATGTGTCAGGATCTTGTATAAGGGACATTCTAAGAACTCTACAGGGAAAAAATCTATTAGAACTAATAAGCTCTTTCAAATAGATATCAGAGTACAAGATTAAAATATTAAGTCAATGGTATTCCTATACACTAGAGATGAACAATGAACATGAAATTAAGAAAACAATTCCAATTATAATAGCATAACAAAATAATATACATATGAATAAATTTAACAGAAGAAGTGCAAGACTTGTCCATTGAAAACCTCAAAAATTATTGAAAGAAAGTAAAGAAGACCTAACTAAATAAAAAATTTTCATCTTCATGGATAAAAAGACTTAATATTGGTAAGATGGCAATACTCCTGAAATTTTGATCTACATGTTCAATTTAATCTCTAACTAGATCCCAGCAGTAATTTTACAGAAATTGGCCTATTGTTCCTGAAATTCATATGGAAATGCAAGGGACCTAAGCTAGCCAAAACAATCTTGAAAAATAAAAACAAAGTTGGAGGATTCACCAAATTCACAGTCTAAAACTTGTTAAAAATTACAGTAATCAAGACTGTACAATACAGGTATAAGTATAGATATATTACTCAATGACGTAGAGTTAAACATCTAATAAATCCATACATTTGTAGTCAATTTATTTTTGACATAGGTGGGAAGATAATTCAATGGGGGAAAATAATAGTTTTTTTCAACAAATGGTGCTAGGACAAGTGAATATCCATATGCAAAAGGATGAAATTGGAACCCTAACTTACACTATATATAAAAGTTAAAATGTATCAGTCTTAAATATAAGAGTTAAAATTTTGCAACTCATAGAAGAAACACAATAATAAATATTTGTTATATAAGCATAAATGTTAGGCACTGATTTCTTTTTAAATTTTATTTTTTAACTAGAGGCCCGGTGCACAAAAATTTTTGCACTGGGTGGGGGGTGAAGGGGGTCTCTCAGCCCAGCCTGTGCCCTCTTGCAGTCTGGGACCCCTTGGGAGATAACAACCTGCTGGCTTAGGCCTGCTCCCGGGTGGCAGAGGGCAGGCCCAATCCCTAGGTGCAGCCCCTGGTCAGGCTCAGAGCAGGGCCGACTGGGGAGTTGGGGCACCTTTCCCTGTCATGCACAGAGCAGGGCAGATTGGGAGGTTGCGATGCCACCCTCAGTCACGCTCAGGGTAGGACCGATTGGGGGGTTGGGGCACTGCCCCCTGTCACACTCAAGGCAGGGTCGATGGGGAGGTTGCGGCACCACCCCCTGTCACGCACAGAGCAGGGCCCATCAGGGGGTTGAGGATCTCCCCCCTGTAACTCACAGAGTAGGGCCGATAGGGGAGTTGGGGCCCCACCCCCTGTCACACTCAGGGCAGGGCAGATGGGGAGTTTATGACTCTACCCCATCACACACAGAGCAGGGCCCGGCTGCCAGTTAATTTGCATATCTTGGCCCTACTCTGTGAGTGACAGGGGGATTAGCCAATGGGAAGGGTAGCGGTCGTACGCCAATTACCATGTTTCTCTTTTATTAGTGTAGATTAGTGTCAGGTGAATAGCATAGTGGTTAAACAATTATATAATTCACAAAATTATCCCCTCGAGTTGAAGTACCAACCTGGCACCATACATAGTTATTACAATAGTACTGACTATATTCCCTATGCTGAACTTCCCCATGACTATTCTGTAACTACCAATTGAAGGGATTAAGAAATATCTTACACTTTGAGATAGCATGGAAGGACCTGGAGAGTATTACTGGTATACCAGTTAATAATGTGGATTTTGTAATCAAAGAAAACATGATAATTTCAAGAGAAACATCAAACGTGCTTTATTCAAAGTATTGTGCATCGCTAGCTACACATTTTCCCCATCTTTCAGGTAATTTGTGGATACCGTCCCAATAGAACTTTTCTTGTTTGGAGGCAAACCATTCAGAGACCCAATTTTCCACTTCTTCATATGTTTTGAAGTGCTGCTCAGAAAGTGCGT